>NW_022587653.1:214483-283517 GCF_003331165.1 Xiphophorus hellerii | reverse complement strand
TCTCTACTTTTTTTTCCTATTCTAGTCTGTTTTCCATTTTTTCCTCTTAATTGTTTTTGTAAGTTTTCACTTTTTTCTCTAATCCCTTTTCTCCTGCTATCCTCCTTTTCTTTTTCCGTTTTCCTTTTTTTTCTATTTACCCTTTTCGTTTTTCCTCTTTCCTTTTTCTGACATTTTCCAGTTTTTTCCTTGTTTCTCTATCTTTGTAATTGAAACATTCATTCCTGTGAGATGCTGCTCACAGGAATCCAGCAGGATTACATCTGTTGTTTCCTGTACATCTGTGGCTGGTAGTTTGTAGTTTATCTTACTGAAGCTCTCATTTGCTCCTCTCAGCCTCAGCCTCTCCAGCCCAGTCTCAGGGTAAAAGCAGCAGGTAAAACAGTGGCAGGTCAATGTAATCTA
The DNA here is from genome assembly GCF_003331165.1 of Xiphophorus hellerii. Lineage (NCBI taxonomy): Eukaryota > Metazoa > Chordata > Actinopteri > Cyprinodontiformes > Poeciliidae > Xiphophorus > Xiphophorus hellerii. Next base: position 283,112 of record NW_022587653.1, on the reverse strand, counting down.
TGCAGACTGTGAAGTAGAGCGTGTTGTGATAGAACTAAGATGAATGTTTACACCCTATTTGTATCTTAGAAGGGTTTTAAAATGTGTGGGGGTTTTTTGTTTTAATGTTATTATAGATGAACTGTTGTAAATTTGCATTTATTTTATCTTGATGTTCTGATGGGTATAAATTGTTATTACATCACAGTTAAAGGTCACATTTGTCTATTATGAACTTTTTCTTCAATTTTAACGTGACAAATATGCAATACAATTTAACTGAGAAGCTATCTGATTTGTTAGAGGGTAAAAATTTAAACAAACGGCAGCAATAGTGTCTAATAAGTTTACATACCCAATACTTTTTTAAAGCACCTTTTCATTTCCTTCCTTTCCCTTTAGCCATTTTTCTTTCCTTCCCAGAAAATGTCTTTGAAAACTTTAATTGAAAGTCTGGCATTTTTATATGAAAAATATACAGAAGCAAATCAACATTTGCTTCTGTATATACAGTATATACTGTATATAACGGCTAGCTTATTTAGATTTAAAGTGACAGAGACCCTAAAAAGCTCAAAATAGGCAGAACTGAGCAGACTAAAATCTCATTATCTAAGAGTGATTTTGTGCAAAAACATGTTCTGTTTAGAGCTATCTTAACATTTTCAAGGAAGAATAAAAAGCCACCTTTAAATTTAAGATACCCTCCATAGGCAGGTGGACAATCTGATAAAAAATTTTTTCTCTTCTCTCTTCCCATTTTTTCAACCACACATTCTTTCCCATCTCTTTAAATTTCATTCCTCTCTACTAGTCGCTATCTATCTGGGCATCAAAAAGCGGCCGAGCCCCGGACCCCCCGATGCGGATGGGATGTGAGGGTCCGGAGCCCCCAGGACCCGGCCGAGGTGGTTCTGGCCCTGCGGGAGGCGGTGCAGGGCTGCGGCTGCCAGGTCCACCTGGCCGGCCCGTTCCTCCTGTCCTGCACCCACGGCGCGGCCGGCGCCCGCGTGGCCTTTGAGGCCGAGGTCTGCCAGCTGCCCAACGGGCCAGGTCAGAGCGGCGTGAAGTTCAGGCGCCTGTGGGGGGCGCCGTTGGCCTTCAGAGACATCGCCGCCAAGGTGTCGAAGGAGCTGGAGCTCCGAGGTGAGGCGGGTAGGTGACAGACTGACACCTCCAGAAAAACACCCGCAGCTCCCAGACTCCTCCCACTCACAGCCGGACGGACTAAAGATGGCCCTTTGACCTCCGACCCCCGCTGAGCTCACACATACACAGCTTGAGGCCATAGAGTTGGACTTTCTTTTTTGTTCAGATTTAACTTCAGGTTGCTGAGAATGACGGAAAACGTCTTGTTGACATTGTTTCTGTCGCTTGTCATCATTCCTTTTTAAAGAGCTGCTATTTAAATGTTTTTTTTAATTATTTTTCTGTGTAATAAGTTCATTTTTTTTGCTTAGTGCTTTTAAAATAGGAGGAAATTGACGACTTTTGTCAATATTGGAAGCAGATGTCACAGAGGAAACCTCCGGCCACTAGGGGGAGACATGCAGAAATGCAGGGACTGCCAACAGACTAAATGGAGCGTAGTTACGTTTCCTCTGTCTGGATACCTGCTGAAAAGTTTGCTCCACCATTTTGTTATGGTAAAAAGTAAGTACACCCTTTTACAGCTATAAAGTTTGCCATATAAGGACATAATGACATTGTTTTGGACTTTAAAATTGTCATTATTTATTCAACAAACATGAAGCCAAGATAAAAAAAAAATTAGTGTCATGGAAAAACTAAGTGCACCCTGTGATTTAGTAGCCTGTAGGGCCTCCTTTGGCAACACCTTGTAGTAAACAGTCTGTTAGACTCAGTTCTTTATAGTTGATTAAATGACTAGTCAAACCCACATCATGATCCCTCCACCACCGTGCTTGGCTGTATGTATTAAACCACGTATGCGTGGTTTTCTCTAAAACTTTCTGCTTTGGTGTCATCTGTCCAGAGCTTCTTTCAGATGAAACATTTTTACGTTTTAACAATGAGATCTTTTAATTTTACTACTGCATTTTGGAGATTTTTTTAGGGCTGCATCGATTGCAGTTTTTTGGCAGATCATCAATCTTCAAAAATCTTCAATTGACTATTCAGATTTGGCCTCTACCAATTTTGTTTATCTGAAAAGTCACTAAAGATAGTGACAAAGTTGGAGGCAACAGTTGGGGTTTTTCTGACCTTTGCAGAGGTAAAATGTAAGTATTCATAAAAATTGGCAGCCATCTTAAATAATATGAATACTCTTAATGTTTATAGAAAAAAATGTGTGGGTTTGCCAAGGCAGCAAATGTTTTTCACACTGATCTGGATCAGTTAATCAATGAAATTTGATAACTTCCCCTTTAATTGCAAGGGAGCATTTAGTTTTTCCACACACATCTTTCCATTGGGGGTTCATTTAGTTCAATATGTGATTACAGTCATTTAATCTTTTGTGTGATTCTCTAAGCTTGAGGTTTGATGCAAATATTTTTTCAATCTAGTAAATATCAAATCACCTTATTTTGTCCTGTTTCTTAAAACTCTAGAACTAAAGGTGGGTGTACTTTCTTTTTACCGTAGTTGGGAAGTGAGCAAAACTGCCAAATAATAAAAAAAAAGAATAATAATTAAATATATTGAGCTCCTTCCCAACACTAAGCTTCAGTCAATGATGAACCTGGTTTTTTACATCATTATTATTATTTACTTTTACGGCACCAATATAATTCAACATGGAAATAATGAACAGGATTTGGTTTACTTTGTGTTATGTTGTAAAAACTAAAGAAAATAAATTCCTTCATTAATCTTTTAAAAAATCCAACAGCTTTTTCTTCCAACTGCAAAACTAAACTCTCTCCCACATCGACGTTAAACTGGTTCAGAACAAAATGGAGTAGTTGGTGCTTCCCTCACTTTGTTCGGTGCCCAGACTGTCTGATTGTTGATGTTTAGAGAAGAAAAGCGCCACAAAGCCAAGTATCGCATGATTTAGACCCAACTGGACTTCATCTACTTCATCTGGTTAAGTTTTGATATTTCTGGAATCCTTAAATAGATTTTGCACTTTTTTTCACATTTTCAGTGGACTGAACCTTAGCCTTTACATGCAACAACTTTGACTCCTGGCAGAAATGCTGAATCATGACACAGTGAGAATATTTTGCAATGTAACGAAAAACATCTGATATGAGGTCGGCAGAGTACACAAAAATTGTACTCGAGTGACAGGAGTTATTTTAAAAAAACACTAAACTGTTTTATTTAGTGGAAGCTATTTAGTGTTAGCTTCCACTAAATAAAATGCTTTACCAACATGTTACTTAGTGGAAGCTAACACTAAATACCTATACTAACATGCAGTGGAAGCTAATGCTAAATTGTTACACCAGATTTTACCCAAACTAATATCACTCAAGTAAAAAAACTGAAAGTGCAGTACAGTAAAACTGCTCTTCAAAGTATTTTTTCCCCAAAAAGTTACTCCAATTAAATGTAACAGAGTAAATTTATGGAGTTACTACCCACCTCTGTGTACAACAGTTGATTATAATTAATGTTTCCTTTTTTATCTACTCTTTTTTTTCTCTCTCTCTGGGGAAATGAAACCATTTTCCATTAATTATAAGGTCATTCATGTTTTTTCAGGTTACAAACATACTTGGGATTTTTTAATAGATTATTAAACATCCACCATGAGCTGTGCTTCCATAATTTTTGCCAAGAGTTGAAAATCTCAGTTGTTTCTTGGTTCTTTTCCATACAAGCTGTAGATTTCCCAGCACTACTGGTACGACTGTTCCCCCATTGGATTAAAGTTACAGACTGTTAACCAATCAGATTCCTGATTCAAAATGCCAATTTCAAACATCCAAATCCCTGGCATCACTTTGATGTAACAATTAAGATATAACAAATTCTCCATTTTGTTTTATTTTAGGTACTTTGTTGCTCGTCTCTAAGAAAATCTACCAATGTTTGTGGAGTTTTCTGATTACTGGTTTCCGTCAGCGTCTGAAAATGTCAAGCTGTGATTTAGAGGCTAGTTGTTCGACTTTCTGTTTGTTTACTGCTCTGCCTCTTCGCCCCAAAATGTTCTCAGACTAATTCATGCTTCAAGACCACTGATTACTTAAATCCAACTTACCGCCGGCTGAGACACCAGAAACGACCGACTTGCAGTCCTGCATGTCTCCTAGGATATAATGTGTGACACAAAATAAAAACCTTCAACCTCTGATATATTTTTATTCTTTCTTCTTTATGCACATTTGGAGAAGATGCATAAACTTTGTTTTCCTCCCCGTGTAACATTAAATCAGAATAAATAATAATAATTTGGGAAATTATGCAAAGACAGACTAGAAAGTATATTTTAAGGCAGAACCTCATTGTAAAATCTAAATTAACATACCAGGAAAAGAATGGTAGCTCTCCACAAGTCTGGTTCATTCTTGTAACTTACACATAATGTAAGCAGTTTTGCTAATGCTAAAGCTCTTTAACATGGCATTTAGCAGAAGCTAATGCTAACTGATATACCAGCATGGTTGTTAGCGGAAGGTTTTATAAAATTATATACCAAAATGGTATTTAGTGAAAGCTAATGCTAAAATGCTATACTAACATGGTATTTAGCAGGAGCTAATGCGCTATCCCGACATGGAATTTAGTGGAAGCTAATGCTAATGCAATATAGCAGCACAGTATGTATCAGAAGCTAACTCTAAAGCCCTTTGCCAATGAAATATTTAGTGGAAACTAATGCTAAAGCACTATACCAACACAGTATTTAATACAAGATAAAGCAAAAGCAGTATATCAGCACAATATTTAGTGAAAGCTAAAGTGCTATACCAATGCACTATTTTGTGGAAGCTAATGTTAAGGCACGAGCTTTCACTAGTGCCGGTATAGAGCATTTCACAAAATGCTTTATACCGGCACAGTATTTATCAGAAGCTAACGCTAAAGCATTTTACAAACGTGGTATTTAATGGAAGTTAATGTTAAGGCATTTTACTAACATGGTACTTAGAGGAAGTTAAACTAAAGTGCTATACCAACACAGTATTTAGCTGAAGGTAACGCTAAAGCGCCTTGACCTAAAACAGGAGAATTTGTCTCTTATGTCAGACAATAGGTTGAAAAAAAGGTTATGTGTCTGTTTTTACAGCAGCAGACATACAGTAGATTTCAAATGTGTCTTTGGTTTCTATGAAGAAAAACAAAAACAGGATGAGTTGATTGTTACATGGGGCTTTGTTTAATTCTCCAGTTATATTTTACAACCAAAAAAAAAAAATTAGTACACACATAGCCACGACCAGACTATGCATGGGTTGATCCCAGGATGTTACGAAGGAGATGGGAAGATGATTTCAGTTAGAAGAAATTAGATGAATAGGGAGAAAAGGCAGAAAAAGTAAACAGAAGTAAGAAATGAAGGAGCAGAAGGAAAAGTGGAGTGTCTTTGGATGGAAGGAAGTCATCAGCAGGAAGTAGCCGTTTGGCCGAAACCAGTAAAATAACTTTACAACGAGGCTACATGTTCATTTTTTTTTTTTAGAAAATAGAAAAAAAAAACAAACACAGACAGTCATTTCATCATGGGTTGTCTGTCCGCTTTACTTCTGAGCGGGGATCATGCCGTCGATGGACTCGCCCTTCTCCAGCTTCTTCTCCATCTCCACCATGAGCTTCACGCCGTCGACCACCAGCTGCACCTGGTCCACCTCGGAGGAGCCCAGTCGGTCGGCGTTGGAGATGTCGAACACGCCGCCCACTGAGGCTGTGTCCACACCGCCTGGAGGGGAAAACAGAAGAATGAGGCCTAGTCCAAACATCGCCGAGTCTTTTTAAATCCATGCTGGAGAGCAAAAACTGCTCATCGACAATGACTAGCATTGGTTTTAGCTCTCAAGTTCTTAACGCTCTAAATCTTAGAGTTAAAGATTATTTCTAAATATATGCATGATACGTAAAAGAAAAACAGACGCAGTGCTTTGCTACTAATTGTCAACACTAGGACAACTAGATGACAAGGTCATGAAAAAGTTTTAATTAAAAACATTTGCCAATAAGAGGGAACTAGCTGTGCTAGCTTGACTTTGACAACCTTAACATGTAGACGTGATGCAGAATTCGGTGCTTAGGTTCACTTTTTAAAAAAAAAGGCGACCCATCCACCAACTGATAGATAATCAGGTTTTTACATTAGCTAATCAGCCACTGCTGTGTTAGCTTAGCTAATAGCAGAGACAGCTAAGCTACCACAGCAATCACTTATTAATAATCGCAAATTAAACATCAAGCCTAAGAACATAAAACTGTAACGGACTGAATGTTCAGTTCTTGTGTTTTGGTGTTGAATCCTGATACATCAGTGGCGTTGTTTTCAGTTGCTGTGGCAACGGGTCTGTGTGTAGCGTAGCCGACACAGAGAGCAAGAAAATGAGAATGGTTGTTCTTCAATGGTTTTTCTGTGTTATTTTCTCCTTTGCTGTGGCGCACTGCACTGAATTAATAATACCTAAACCTCCAGGTTTGATTATCAGAATTTTCTGGATGAAAACAATAAGGTGTGTACATATAAAATAATCTTTTCCACACCTGATCGGTTTAAGAACAGTATTCATCCACAGCAACCTGCTGAATTACAGCACCCATTGTTGCTTTAAATATGCCGAACACATAGGGGGCAGTGTAGCGCAAAATCTACGTTAGCCAATCAAAATCCTTCATGTTTAATAAGTCGATGTTGACAGGGAATCAGTGGTCAGAAGTAACTTTTTGTTTTGAAGAGGAAGAAGACAATCGGCAGAAGCAGTTTAGCTTAAATATTTAGTATTTTACTATATAAGGCTGCAATATCTGAGACCATCTGTTTTTCCACAATAGACCTATTAGTGATCAGAAATCACTTTTTATTATTTGTTCAACTTCAGGTTTAAAAACCCAAAGGACAATTAATTCATTAAGTATATAAAAAAGACAAAAATTAAGGGACAATCAAAGTTTAAAAAGTTTTGGACGATACAGTGTAGGAAGAGAACTGGCCATGTATTTTTCTTTATTTTTGTTCTGCATTTGTTTCGCTCCCTACGTTTTTGGCGCAGAATACTCTTTTTCGACGCTCATGTGTGGCAAAGTAGATAGTAAAAACACAACAGCGCCTCCTACTGTTAGAATATACAGCAGTCGTAGAATATGATGTAACCAGAGGTGGACAGAGTACCCAAGTAAGAGTAGAAATACTTCATCATAAAATTACTCAAGTAAAAGTAAAAAGCACAGCGAAGTAAAGATGATGCTTTTTCTTTTTTTAAAAAAATAACTACTCGTTATTAGCCGCCTCTGGGTGTAACACCTGTTCTTCCGCCCAGCAGAATAAAGGAAGCGGTTGCCGCACCTGTGCCGCGTTTCTGCAGACGCAGCCTGGTCAGGATCTCCTCGAACTTGGCGTGCGTGCTGAGCTTGGGCAGCTTGACGTGCACGCCGCCGCGCAGGCCGGTGCCCAGGTTGGAGGGGCAGGTCAGGATGTAGCCCAGATGCTCGTTCCACATGAAGCCGTGGTTGTGCTTCTTGAAGATCTCCTCAATCTGACCAACATGAAGAGAAACTGAAGTAAGGCTTGATTACTGCCTAAACATATACAGCTGGTTTCATTTTTATTAATCCATAAAATAAGTTCACGTTGCTTCCAAGCACAGTGTCCATTTTAAGTGGTGTTGGTTAACAGTTTTATGAGTTTTCAGTATTTTCCGGATGCTTTCCATCGGTCCAGTCCTTGTACCTGACAACACATGCGGTGCCGTTTGTAAAGTTACACAATAAAAACTTAACAGCACTAATTTGGTTTATTAAGCCTGAAAAAAATGTGGCTGTTCATTTCTCAAAGTCATATTTTCACCATTTTATTCATATATTTATAAATGTCAGAATTCTAAACTAAATATTTAGTTTGGTGAATTAAATAGTTATTTACCAAGCTAAATATTTAGTCTGAAAATCACTTGCTTCGTTTGGAAATTAAATGTTTAATTTGGAAAATACATATTTAGTTCTGAACTAATTATATAGTGTGAAAGCTAAATATTTATTTTTAAATCAAATACTTATTAAATGTTAAATATGAAATGCATATTTAATTTATTAAATATGAAAGATTGATATTGAAACTAAATATTTATGTATTTAGCTTCATAACTAAATATTTCATATTAAATATAGTTGGTCTGTTGGACTTCTTCCACATATTATTTGTTAATTATTTTACAAACAACAGAAAAAACAGATTGTTCACATTCAGGATGAATTACTTTAATGTTAAAGTGATGCTCTGTGAAATGTTCTGATATTCAGATGTTTATGATTTGATACTAAATAATAAAGTGATCCTCCATTTGAGAAAAGGAGGGACAAATGTTTGTGCCTCTCCACATATATATGCTGTTATTCCTGTAAATGTAACAAGACTTTTTTTTTTGTTGCATGTTTTATGCACCCTGATGTGTAATTTCTCCCTCTACAGAAATATTTTGTAAAACAGTCTAGGACTGTAAGGCAGCTAATTTGGGATTAGCAATCTGGTTCGGCTGGCAGTTTCTGGTCTAGGTGTAACTTTTTAATATTTTTTATATTAAATACATTGCTTACCAGGGGAAATTTTCTTCTGTTGTCAAAAAATGCGTATATCTACATACATATCAAATATATGTATTAAAAAATGTCCAAAGTCCAATTAAAACTCCAGAAAGCCTCGATCAAGACCACTTTAAGGACTTTCACTTCATCAGTACAGCAGAAGTCTGACTGCTGCAGCAAATCTGGCGTATTTTAAGAAGTCAGTTGGATCTGTTATGTGTCTGTTTCTGAGCAGCTCTGAGGTTTATGAGGCGAGTTTCACCTTCTGCAGGCCGACGCAGAAGCGTCTGAAAACCTCCTTCATGTTGCCTCCCTTCTGCATGGAGATGACGCGCAGGTGATCCTCCTCGTTCACCCAGACCAGGAAGGTCTTGTTGTCGTTGTGCCTGAAGAATAACAATATTATTCAAATCAAGGTGCAACAGAAAATAGTTGGAGCTTCTACTTTGATAAGGCGATTCAGTCCAAGTGAATCAAGAAGATGCAACAGAAATTTCTTATTTGGTGAACAAAGAGGATGTTTGACTACTATAAAGATTTATCAGAGCAGTGGGGCTGAAACGATTAATTTGATCAATCGTGATTAATCGATTATTGAAATAATTGTCAACTAATGTTATTAAATGATTAATTGTTAACTGGAGTATACAGACTCAACATATACCCATTTGCTGAAAGAGCAACACATTTAATGCAATAGTTGAACTGAAACTGTGCAGAAATACACACATTTTGCAATTATGATACAAAAACAACAATTTGTCTGTAAATATGTTCAACCCAGAACTTCTCAAGTGGCAGTTCTGGCTCCTCCTGGTTCAAATTCTGTAATGATTAATCAAATTAATCATGATTAGTCGATTATTGAAATAATTGTCAACTAATTTAGCAACCAATTAATCTTTAACTGGAGCATACAGACTCAACAAAAGGTAATTTTCTGAAACAACACATTCACAGCTGTCATTAAGCCGAAACTGTAAAAAATCGTATGTTTTGCATTTAAAATAAAAAATATCTTCGTTTGTAAATATGTTTTACCCAAAACTTCTTAAGTTGTTGTTTTAGTTTCTTCTGGTTCAGATTCTGAAGTGATTATTTGGATTAATCGTGATGAATTGATTATTGAAATGATCAACTAATTTAGTAATCGATTGATCGTTAGCTGGAGTATACAGACTCAACAAAAGGTGATTTTCTGGAAGAACAACACAGTCAGAACTGTAATGAAGGCAAAATTGTACAAAGTATCTGCAGAATGTGCCAATATTTCCATCCGATTAATCAATTAATCATTAGAATAATTGATAACTAAAACATACTCATCTTTTGTTGAGCACACAGACTTAACAAAAAGATGATTTGCTGAAATAACATAGTCAAAGCTGTAATGAAACCAAAACTGTACAAAATAGCTGCAGAATGTGCCAATATTTCAATCCGATTAATCACTTAATTGATAGAATAATTGATAACTAAAATAATGGTTATTTGCAGCTCTGCTCACCAGATGCCCCTGCCGTCGGGCCAGTCGCGGGCCATGCCGGCGCAGGTCAGCAGGGGGGACACTGGCTTGTCAAACAGGAAGTGATCAGCGATCAGCTGCTCCTGCTCGGCGTCGGTCATGCCGTTCAGGGGGTAGTACTTTCCTTTGAATTCGCCGTCCAGGGTGGACAGGGCTGGAGGGGGAACGGTGTCAGAATATTCAGAGAGAGAAGGTAAAGGTGGGGATGTGAGTCAGTTTGAAGCTCACCTTCAATGCTCAGCTTCTCGATGCCTCTGCGCTCTCCACGGCTGTTGTGGGGGGGCAGGGTGAACCCCTTGATGCTGCGGCCGGTACGCACACGGCTGGACAGCACGTAGTTGGGGTCCAGGTCGTCACCACCCTGATGGTGCAAAGAGGAGAGGCAATTTTTTTTTGTTGCTTCAATTGTCATCAAATTTAGGTTTCTGAAAAGTTTTTTATTCAAATTTTACTAAAATAAAATGGACAAAATTACGACATTTTGCTGATGTGACTTCAGCAAAAGAACTACTGAGCGGGTCTCCTAAACATACTTTATAAGTTGTATTGTTTGCCATTTCTGCAATAAAAGGTGCAAAAAGCATCCTAAAAACATAAATAGGGAAGACTAGAGGCCTCAGAAGATAATATATTATTATTTTTGCTCTTAAATTTGTGATAAATATGTGATTTTAAAAGAGTTTAGGCCAAGATAACTTAAGAAATACTTAATAAAAACATGCTAACATTTCAAAAGTGAAACTGCATTGAACGTTTTGCAAAACTTTAAAAGCATAACTAAAAAATTTGACATACTAACATTTTGACATTTCATACTTTTCTTACAGTATTTTGTACCTATAACTTTTTTCCTCATCCCTACCATTTAATCACAATATATCAAAATTTATTATAATCATGTTAATGTAGTAATCATGTTCAGGATTTAACATTTTGGTAGCTAAAGAAATACATTTCTGTAAAAAAAACTATTAAAAGGTTGTGCACATTTATTTATAGATTGTAGATAAGTATAGAAGCCTATCTAAAACATAATTACACATTTTAAATACTTAAGGTAAAATTGTGTTTTTATTCTGAACAATATGCTAAATTGAGCCAGTGTGAAGTAAAATACTGATATTTTGAATTCAGGAATGAAACATCCACTAGGTGGCAGCACCTTTTTGTACCCAAATTGGTAACTTTTATACTTACAGATGATGGAAACATGATCTTATCATAAATTAGACAAATTACAAAAAAAAGATGCATTGTAAACCAATTAAAATCAAAGACTGACTATGGTAAGATAAATAAAGGGTTGAAAAAATGATGTCATATTTGAATGAAGGGCCCCATGACTGTGTCAGTTTGGCCCTTGCCCCCAAAATGGCTAAACCCAAGTTCTTACCTTCAGGTTCTCGAAGTTCAGGTCAGTCTTGTGCTTGTCGGTGGGCTTGTATCCGCCATGACGGTCGGAGATGATGGGGTCAAGCAGCTCCTTGAAGATCTCGTAGGACTCCTCGTCTCCGGCGACGCAGCCCACGGTCATGATGAAGGGGTGACCTTACAGAAACGATACTGAAGAATTAGAAAAACCTCCTGGAACCATCTTTGAAGCTAAAGATGATTATTCAGATGTTTGCTTCAGTTAATCTAAGTCTTGAACGTGACATCTGCTGTTGTGTTTGTTTCTTTGCAGACGACTGTGTCCTTACCTGGGTTGTCAACACCAGTCTGGATGACGTCATCCACGGTGAAGCCACTAGGGGTGGATTTGCCCCTCAGCTTGGAATAGATGTCCTTGGTAAGTACCTGCAATAGATGTCACAAAATACCTCACCTACTCCGTTTCCTTTGTTGGAAGCTAGTTTTGTTTAAAGGCTAATCTTTGAGGCTAAATATGACGACGTACCTTGGCCATGTGGTTGTTGTGCAGAGAGAGATCGGGGAACTCCTCATCCACGGAGAACTTCATCTTGTAGTCGTTGTGGCAGTTCTTCATAGCTGCCATTCTTACTTTGTCTGAGGAAGTGGAGAGGAGGTTTTAATTTCTAAGAATCTCATGTGCAGGGAAGCGCAGGCTTTGGTTACTCTGGTGATTAGAAGGAACGGTTGAAAAGTCTTCAAATATCAACATAAAATGGTCAGATTTTAAATATAGTCTGTCAAGGAAACAATGTGTATGCGTTTCCTTGAGTCCTGGAGTGAGACGGAGACTCTTACTGCCTGCATGTCTCACCACCTGTCTCTTCTAGACAGGCTAGATTATAAATAGCACCACACCGATTAGTTTTGCACTTTAAATAAAACCAACAACCAAACCAATCAGTTTTGAACACCTTTTTTTCCCATATTTAACCTATTCTCTCTGCAAAAACACAAAATATTACCAAGTAAGTTAGGTTTAGTTTCTAGTGCAAATATCCTAGTACACTTGAAATAAGACCAAACTAATTTACAAGTAACTTTTCAGCGAGATATAGGAGCTTGTTTTACGTAAATAATTCCTTAATATTGAACAAATTCCACATCCATTGGCAGATTATTTTACTTATAATATGGAAAAACTATGTTGTTATAAGTGAAATAATCTGCCGGTGGAACTAAAACTTTTTCATCAATATTAAGAAATAATTATTCACTTAAAACAAACTCCTATCTTTTGTTGAAAAGTTTCTTGTAACTTAGTTTTGTCTTATTTCAAGTGATACAGCTAATTGCTCTAGAGACTAGACCAAAATTACTTGGTAATATTTTGTGTTTTTGCAGTGCTCTGTTGACCTTCAAGCATTGCACATCGACTTTTTAAATGCAAGGCTGCACCTTGCGAGGTTGCAGCTGCAGAATCAATCAGTTAATAGTCTGAACTACCAGTCTCTGTAAGGTCAGCTTGTGGAAGTGCATCAGACTCATGAGACCCGGTACTCCAAAAGGTCAAAGCATGCATTCCGCACAGATGCCTCCTTACCTTCCAACGGCTAAATCAAGCTCCCTAAACTATTCAGAGATGGACTCTAGTGCTGTTCTGCAGGCGTCAGCAGCAGCTGATGGATAGCCACAACTGTTTGCATGACACTCTCCTATTGCACGGTTGACTTATTATGCAAAAAAGACTCAAGTCTTTCAAAAGAAAAAGTTTTAGAAGTTAAGTAAAAATAGTTTATTTCCATTTGTTTTGTCTAGATTAGGAAGAAGCAAGGAATTTGTTTTGACCAAATGATTGCTGAAATCCTCGACACCTTAATTTTCATCTAAAAATATCAGTTTGCTACTTTATTACCTGCTTAGGAGAAAAGAAAGAAGTAACAAATCCTGGGATCAGATCCTGTTCGCCCAATGTAGGGGTTGCCCAGCTCTGACAGGTGATGGACTAAAGCCTTTATACCCAGATCTCTGTAACTATTGGATGGCTGAGTCTGGGGTCCCCTCATTCCATTGGTTGAAGCAGCTTTTCTGGGCATGGATGGGCTCCTAAAAGGCAAGAACAAACGTCACACAGAGCTGGAGAGCAGAGGCGAGGCAACAGCTGCGAGCGCCTGGTCCAACCTTTCACCCTCTGCCTCCTGGTTGCTGCTCAGAAATCAGCAAAGGGAACACAATCACATCAGATTCATGCAAAATGCATTCAGTTTAAGTGTCTTAAGCTGTTATTTTTATTTTATGAACATAAACAAATGCTCTTTACAGTATTTTAAACCAAGAATCTAAATTTTACTTTGATATTAACTCAAGATTGAAAAGTTTGGACCTGTGGAGAGTTTACCCTGCTTGGTGTCTTTGTTACTGGAACTCCGTCTTCATTTTAAGAAGTTAAAATAACTTTGATTACATAATCCTGATAGCAAGAACAGATTAGATTTCAGTTCATGTATGACTCTGCTACTCGGCATGTTCTGAATTCAGGTTCCTTGACTCTGTTCTTTGAATGAAATGTCGTGTTGTGACGCATAGTGATAGCAAGTTCAAAATATTTGGTAGATCAGAGAAGGAAAAATTCCTCTTATTCAGTTTACATCTACTCAACATTGGCAGAAATGTCAAAGATTTAAAACCTTTTTATGAGTTTAAAAAATTGCTTTAAGAAAAAAGTCTGAATTTATTGGGAATTCCCGCTGTCATGCTTGACCCTTGGTGTTTTAATGTTTGAAAGTCAGACTTTCAAAATAGACTTTTATTCTACGTTCTGGCCAGAAATGAACACATGAGATACACAGAAAAATATAATACTGACATAAACAAACAGTGGCTTTAATTAATCTAAATTTTTTTAGGAGTTGATACTCAATAACCAAACAACTGAAAACATGAGTGAAAGAAGCTCAATCATACAGGGAGGCTTTAGCATTAGCCTATGCTAAATACTATGTCTAGTGTTAGCAGTGCTAATGTTTATGATTAGTGTTTTGGGGTTAGTGTGACTAGGTTTTTAGTTAGCAGTGCCCACCACTGGTTTGAAAATCTTACCGTGACTCCTTCCAACATATTACTGTGGGCAAATAGCTAAATCTTTGTTGTGTCTGACTAATAGACCGTTTTCTAGAACACAATCATCTGAAACCAACTGGTGGCTGTGAATACTTCATTATATAATAATAGATTAGTCTATAACTAATCATATTATAGACTTTATCAATGTGACTGAAATCCCTACAGGTTGCAGTATTTGGATTTTAAGACATCCAAAACTTCTATGTTTTTGTTGAATTTATCACAACTTTTTGGCTTAATTAAGTAAACATTGTGGAAGCTAATGATTATGCAACTGATCATTAAAAAGTTCAAACTGTTTTTTTTTACTTCCCACATAATCAAAACCATTTAAACATGTTAAAGTGACATGCTATGCTGATGATATCTAACTTTATGTAGCAAAACTATTTTCTTGCCTTGTTCTAAGCATGGTAAAAACTTTATGATAGAAGATATCCAGTACATGTTTAGATATAGTTAATGTGCAGAAAAGGACATACAGCCAAAAACAGAAGTATAATTTATATATTTTTTGCTTATTCATAAGTTTGTTGCATGAAATTAGCATACGTGTGTTGTGTTCAGGAGTGCAGGGATTCACACAGTCACTCCTTCCTTTAGCTTCTTTGCTCTAAATCAACGCTAGTCTCCAGTTTCACAGCTGTATCCTGACCATCCACAGACATGACTTTCCAAATTAGTCTCCTTCTATGTCACTGCACGAGGCTGGCTGTGTGAGCTCCAGTCTCCTATGAATGAATGCAGATTACCATAACAACTAACAATGGGGCAGCATTAGAGGGTATGCCCAGTTAGGGGTCAGCTGCACCTCATGTGCTTAGAGCCAGCTGTTAGTTTGAAACTTGAACCAGTCAAGTGTCCAAGAGCACTTTGGCACAATAAAAGAGCTACGTGGAGTTGGGAGCACCTTGTCGTCCAGCTTTGTCAACATTGTTTGGTGAGTGTGTTAAGAAACTTGCCCAGAAAAGCATCACTGCATTCAAAAAAAGTGAGAAACTTTTTAAAATAAAAAGCATATTTAAGATCAAATGCAAAATGTTTCTCTAAAACTGTCAAAATAACAAAAACAAGCCATGTATTTAAAACTCCGATTTTCACTCTGCATTGCATGCTTTAACAGCCACGCCCTCTTAATAAAAGCTTAAAGGTCATACTGACAGACATGTGATATGCACTGCCCATTCAGACCAGTTAGCTCTGCAGCTCACTTACCTTTGTGGCACTGGTCCAGTATCCCAGTTTAGACTGTCACTCAATACCCCAGCACCAACCTCCTGTCTCCCCAAACACACATATGCAACCCCCCAAAGCAGAACCAAAAAGGCCCAAAGCTCTGCAGCTGCCCCACAGAGACAGACTCTCAGGAACAGTTACATAAATCAGGGACTTTATGTTAAGTTACCCAAATCTTTTCAGAATAAAATGCAAAACATTCCTTTATTCAACACAGATGAATAAAGGAAGGCTGAAATTAGTTTATTGGTATAAATTAAACACTTCCTTGTTAGGCGAGTGAATTGAATGCATCGAGAATCTGTAGCATCCGTGGGTTTTACATCAAATTAGTTTGTAAGCATTTCATGTTTTGACTGTAATTTTGTGTTTTAAGAAGAAATTCCTGGATTGCAGTTTGAGTAACTTTGCAGGGATCACCCTGTATTACATAAAACCATTTTTGGTTGGTTGGTATTGAGTCCGATGGCAGGTTCTCATTCGCAGCGTGGGCCTCGGGGAGCAGGGAGGAAACATGAATTAACAAGTTCACACTCAAGTACTGCCAGGACCAACTGACTGTTTTGGCTGCCAAGATAATTTACCAACACAGAAGGCCAATTTTCACACAGAACAGCAAGACGATGAATGAAAAACAGAGAATTTAAAGGTCTTTCTTCCTACATCTTACACTCTGAGTGATCAATAGGGAACAGTCTCCTTGGATTCCTAATCTTTGACCCCGGTTGACACTTTCAGACATGCAAGTCCTGATCCAAAGTAGCAAGAAATTATGCTAGCAGTTGGAGGAGCCTACAAATAGACTTAGGCATTTGTTAGATAACTGTGTGGACATGAGTAGACGCAAACCTTCACATGAGTGGAATGAAGAAGACCCGATCTTTCATAGTTCTCAAAATAACATCTGCAATAAAAAACAGCAACCTGCGATGCAAACTATGTGCTAAAAGTAACGGTTTTGTTGAATGAATGAAGACCATTCATTCAACAGCAGCATCTTTCTGGGTTGATATTCTCTTAGCCTCAAACTCAACAATTATGTTGCAGCAGTTTCCTGTTTGCAGCAAGCTTGAGACTTGACGCATGATGCATCCTAACCAGTCCTTTCATCTGGGGTTCATAGTTTGAATCTTCTTTCATTTGTTGCCAAAATTAAAGCAAATACGAATGACATGTACTCATGTTGGCTTGTTTCAACTGATGATAATCTTAGTCCTCGTTTACACTGAGCAGTACATCATGGGTCCGTACCTTCTGGTACACTATAGTCCCTTCTTCACAGGTGTTTCTTTAACCAGTTCTTCCCTACTTGACCCCAGCCAGATTTGTCTCTGTTACCAAATCCTGCACGGTTCTTCCGCATTTATTGGCCCGGCTTGTGTGAGCTGGGCCAAACCGGGTAATGCAAGCAAGCAATTTGATTGGCAGCAGACTGCCTTCATTGATTAGCCAATGTTTTATGTCTCTGTATGTGCAAAGGCTGTGTACAGCATGAACCGAAGGGGCAACCTGCTACAAACACTGAGAGATTTTAGAAATACTGGCCGCCCCAGGGCACAAAATTACATCAATGGAACGTCGACCACAGTTCCTGCAGATTCCCAGCCTGCACATGGTCCTATGTTTCTGCCCCTGTTCACGCCCACATAGTGAGGAACACACTGCCAATGGATCCACACAACTTGGATAGAGTGAGATTTGATCATGAAGAAGCGGCTTACTCATGGTCTGATGTATTCAGAATTGCATTTCCACCGCCAGTTGGACTCTTGCTGGGCAGGTGATATTAAATCCAAATGCTTAACGTGGCATCATACTAGTGCAACGACAAACGGGATGCACTAAAATGTCACGCAAGTAGTGACATTTTTCCGTCATTCAAACAATGGACCTTGTTGTGTGACCCCAACTGCTCCACCCTAAATGTACCATACCGTTATGGTACCATACTGTCAGGTGGCAACGATGGTAGGAGTTTGTCCCACAATTATTGGGTTGCCGATTTGATCCCCGCTCCATCCCTCTCTGTTGTTGTGTCCTTGGGTAAGACACCTCACCTTCCTTGCCTGCTGGTGAAGGTCAGAGGGCCTGGTGGCACCAGTGCATAACAACCTCACTTCTGACAGTGTGGACCGGGACAGCTGTGGCTACTATCCAGTCCCTGTCGGCATGTGAATTTGTACATAAATGGATAAATGACTGAATGTAGTGTGAAGCTCTTTGGGGTCCTCTGGACTTGATACATTACTGCACAAATACAGGGCATTTACCATTTTATCACCACTTCACCATTATCCTAAGGACCTACAACTGAAGGGCACCTGGAATGATGTGTTACAAGTTGGTTGTATAGAGTGATTTACGATAAAAACAGACAAAATAACTTACCAAACCACACTGACCCATACTGGTCAGTGGAAACAAGGCATTAGTCTGTTCTTCTTGAGACAACGCACCAAACCTTCCCAACATGAGTAAAACTGTAATCCTTCTTAGATCTTCACTGAATTCCTTTTAATTGCCTATTAGTCAGTCCAGTTAGTGCAGTCAAGCAATAATTTATTCAAAGAGAAACTACCGGTTGTAGTCAGCTATGAACTAGCCAGAAACAAATAGACTTTGGCTTTGGAAGGCAGAAGACAATCTACAACCTTTAGCACTGCTTAGCATTGCTTGTTGTGAGTATGAACAGAAACCACAAACATTCAATATTAAAACCCCTGGAACTTTTTCTCATTTGGTCAAATTTCAACTATAGGTTTCAACAGGTTTTAATTGGATTTAATGTGACTGTAATCCAAACTAGCAAATAACTGTGAAGAGGAAAAAAAAACAAAATGTGGAATTTGATTAGGTCACTCCAGCTTTCTATACTCTGATCTAAGACATCCCATTTTACCTCTGTCTGATTGACATTGTCTTGCTGGAAGGTGAACCTCTGGTCCAACTTTTAACAGGTTTTCTACCTGTGATTGTCCATTCTTTCTCAAACTGTAGACAGTTTGAATAGCTTTTCCATAGAGGCCAGATTTGTGGAGTGCATGACTAACAGTCGTTTTATATGGCCAACTATCACAAGGAGGGACAAGTCCTTTGGGTGAAAATAATAATTATGCTTCATGTCTTCAGCATTTTATGCAACTGATGACTCCTTTCTAAGCACTTAAGCTCTGGATTAACAAGTTCATAGTTGTTGCGTGATAATTTAGAGTTCGTGTGACGGTGACAGCGGGATGCTCATGATGAAACCTGAGCTGGTCCTGAGGGGTCACTAAGGGGATCTCGGTGGCAAACTGTGGACTTCTATCTTTAGTGTTGCCTGTCCAGGTCCTCCAAAGGCAGCTATTCCGATTGAATTGCATTGACTCAGCGGTCATTTCATGACCCCCCTTCCTTCCTCTAACTCTCCATTTATTCCTAATTTCTAATCAGATTCATATTTTTTGAGTTTTGTTGTGGAAACAAGTGATGCAGCTAAGAAAAGGCAGGAGGTTGGACTCAGATCACTGGGGTGATGGTCACTAAAAGGTCCAAAGAATATATCTTGTATTATATTTGGTGATTTATATTCCTTTCATGTTCCTCTTCGTTAAGAGCTCATGTTACATAACCTTAAGGCTGTCGTGAAGAACATTACTACCAGGAGACTTTCTCAGCCATATTGATAGCATAGATGAAGAAGTGGCTGAAGTATCTCCCCACAGCTGCTTAATGAATCTGTTCTTGAAGGGTGGCCCTGTGATGAATTAGGGTTTGCCCTGCCTGTTGTCCATTGACAGCTGGAAAGGCCTGTCACCCCCTGTGAAACTAAATAGGACAAATAAGACTGTGATGGAATATAACTTTGGGGGAATGTAGACAGCTGCTCTTGCTTTTTGTTTTCTATTTGCATATCCTTGTAAAATGGATCTAAATGCTGCTAACCACAGCCTCTGAATTTAATAAACAACATTCTGGTAAAAGATATCAGAAAGTTGGTATGTTACTATGTTTGCAGATGACATTAGTCTTTATTTTTAAGCAGTGTTGTGCACAAGTAAATCCTCCTAATGTGGCTTGTATGACCTGATAAATTACCTGGTATATTTATGGGCTTACTCTGATGTTTTACAAGCTCCATATCAAGTTTAAACTGTAGAGCTAAAAGCCATTGCACAACCTAAGACTTTTCATTTCAATAATGCATAGTAAAATAATACAAATTACGATATGATGCAAATCAGCAACACTAGGCAAAGTTTTCCATACCACCAAATCTTTATATTGCAAAGTGGAAACCATGATTTGCTTGTTCTTGCCTACAGTTAAAGTTAATTATTACATACCATCAATATTAATTCCCTGGCAGGGGTAAGACGTCAGCGATTCAATTTGTGTGACCCTAAACCAAATTTAAAGAAAGTTTGGTTCAGGAGGCTGATGCTGATACAGTTTGACAAACATACAAACATTTTGGGTAAAGTTTTCAGCGATGCAGGTTGTTTGAAAATATATTCAAATTAAAATCTGCTCAAATGAAAAACATCAGGTAGAACAAACATCTCATATTTTGTTGAAGACTTTTTTTAAAATAGGAAGTTGTTATTGTTTCTGAAAAAATAACCACCAAGCCCAAAATTTAAGAACACTCAACTCTATAATGATTTATACACCATTTTTTAAAATAACAGAAATCAACAGTACTTTGTTTTGTTTAATTAATTATAGTACATTTATTTTATTGATAATTTATATTTTACAATAAAATTGTCTTTATAGAAAGATTTTGAGGTCCCTATGGCAAAATGTTTTCAGATTCTGCTCTAGTGTGACACCTAGTGGCCTTCCAAGGAAATACATTGCCTAATTCTTTTTCAATGTAATGTTGTTTATTTACTTTACTTTTTCTTTCTTTTTTTGCTTATCATATGAACTTCATAGAAGATTTTCAGCCATGTGACACAAGACTGACTGTCAGATATTTCTCTGCCATTGTTTCCATTTCTACCTTACGTCTATTTTTACACCAGTGGGTTCTGGCCAGGGCTGCGGTAACATCTTTCAGTTGCTAAGCATCATGTTTCTTTACTAATTCGCACTTTTTCACACAATGCCCAATGAAAACCTTCAGTTGAAATGACAAAATCTTTTTTATTCATCTGTTTTAACTCTCTGTGCACCTTAGTTTTTGGTAATCTGATCGCAGTTATCATTTGTGTATTTTTAAGAAAAAGGAACGCAAAGGTAACTGATTGATTGTTATTTTTGGCTTTGAAGCTGTAATGTGCAATGTTGTCAATGCATCCTCAAAGCGCGACCCTCCAACTGGGCGGTGAGAGAAAAATGACACTGTGTGAAATATTTAATCAGCATAAACAGCTGCTATATGAAATTTGAGCGAGTTCGTAGTCAAATATTGAATAAAAAATGCAAAAAAAACCAATAACCAACCTTTAAAAGAAAAAACAAAGCTGGTTTGAATTAAATAAAATTTAAATGATGACACTGTTACACTAAACAAAGGTGACTAACAGTTATAATAAAGGTCATGGGGGGGTTAAAGGAGGATTTACAGGTCTGAACTGGTTTAGAGGGACTTAACTTTACACAGATGAGGTTTTAAATTAAAGCAGCATTTGTCTTCTCTACTGTCTAGTTAGAACTGATTTCTAATCCACTTTAGAAAAACATTATACCTTATATTTTCTGTGCATTCAGCATTGACTTTCATTGTTATACTAACAACATCCAATTCTACTTTATCTTTAAGATAACCTCTGCCTCCATCTTTGATTTTAATAAGAAAAAAATATCTGCATAATTCTCTGCATTTTTTTTGACTGAGCTTTTCCTCATTGTTACAAAAGTCAATATATCAGAACTTAATAACACATAGCAACATATACTAACTAATAACCATGAACATAAAACATACTGTATGTATGTAACATGGTAACAAACACATCAAGTTAAAATCAAGTTTATAAATGAGCCACAAGGCTGAAAAACAAAAAGATAAAACATTTTAAAGTAAATGTAGCTTTTTTTTTTTTTACAGATAAAACTAAGAATGTTTCCATAAAGCCCAAAAGTATATAAAACGCAGAGTTTGTTACTGATAATGCGTCATGGCCTGCAGTTCCACTCTCCACCGAAAGAGGGCGTTTACCCAGCCAGGTCAAGAGCCCGGCTCCGCGGTGTATCATGGGATACGGATCAGGTAAGCTCCTCCGATTCATCAGGTTGAACATTACATTACGGAGCGAATACAGGAAGTAAACAGACAGAAATTTCAAAGTAAAAGCACATTGCATTGTTTTAACATTTTACTTTAAACATACTAAAATTATGTGTTGTTCTTTTTTAGATAAAAATGTTAGCTTGCCTGTAAAGAATTACTGCAGCAAATGGAGCTAATGCAAATGCACACATTTTGTTTTCTGGTAAATCATATAAATGGACACAGAGTACTTTCAATCTGAATATGGACACCACTGTCCTAAACAATTTCCTGCCATTTGAGGGTGATATTTTGGTTCTTGCTCACTTAAATTTTATATATTTGATCTGGATTACTTTTATTTGTTTGTGGTGAAGCTGCTTTGTTTTGTAAGAGTCCAGCTTGTGTAAATTAATTCCCTTGCGCCTTCTGCGCTCCTTGGACTTTTATTTTGAAGTGCTGAAGCGGAAGTGTCGTTGCTTCCAGCTCTAGCTTGATGCTGTTTGACAACAGGAGGAGCTGACAGCCGAAGAAGCGACAGGTGAATGATTTACAACATCCAAATTTCACCTGTCCAGCACTTCATTATATTAATGAAACCAAAACCGATCCTGTTCGTCTGTTTGCGGCTTTGGGTCTCCAACTAAAATTAACATATTGTTGCCTAAAGAGTTGCCAAAAGGAGCAACACGCTACGGAGGAGCCTTGATTAGCAGGTATGCTATAAATAACTGTTATCGCCGAGCATTTGTTTATAGCTGTAAATGTGCTTATTTTTATATTTGTGTTAATTAGGGAGCAGTTTTATCTGGCAGCAGCCGCTTTGCAGCGTCAAACGGAGGTTCTGTTTTGGCTGAAATCCGACACATTTAATTAATAAAACAACAAACGCGTCTGATGGCGTGACGCAGGTTTAATTATGTTGGCTTTTTAGCATAAATGCTCATAAATTCACTTTTTCCCCCGATGTATGTGAGCTGAGGCCTGTTGCGCCACCCACTGTAAACAAACAGTTACTGGGTCCTCCCATCCCTGCAGGTTTCACTGTTTAGCAACCACCATTTATGTTTACTGTGAGTACTCTGCAGTCACGGTCTGCTCACCCCGTCCAGACGATTGGTTCAGGGATAATAAGGACATGTTTATAACCCCTATCTTTATCTGTAGCACTACAGATAAATAGTCCTGCATGTTTTAAATGTTTCACTACAGCTGGTCAAAATACTTAAATTATTTCTACACATTATTGTTGAGTCAGTGTGATTCAGAAATAGAAAAACATCTAAAACAAGCAGGATACTGACTGTTATGGAAGAGAATCGGGGCCCCTCATGGCTTTAATGGGAGAACAATGGTTTTAATGGGATAATCTGCAAAAGAAAACTCGTCTTAACTATTCTAAGAATTACAATTTTTAATCTAAGATTTATGGAAAAAGGCAGAATTGTGACTTTAATCTATAAATTCTGGCTTCAATCTGAAAATTCTAAAATTTGAAAAAAGAATTCTGACTAGAAAGCTTGACTTGAATCAGAATTTTGGAAAAGACAATTCTCACTTTAATCTAAAAATTCAGCTTTTAATCTGAGAGTTTTGCACTAAAAAGACAGAATTCTGACTTGAATCTATTAATTCTGGTGAAAAGTGAGAATTCTGACTTTATTCTGACTTTATTCTGGATTTAATCTGATATTCTGCAAAGAAAACTCACTCGACTAATCTAAGAACTCTGACTTTGTTCTCTAAATTCTGCAAGAAATGAGCTTTTAATCCAAGAATTCTGAATTGAACCTGAAAATTAAATCTTTTTCCAAAGATTCTTGATTACCGACTTGGCAGAACGCTGCCGCCGATGTTTGCAGTAATATATACTGATGGTGTGCAGTTTATGGTTTTCTTTGGTTTGACTCCACCTGAGTACATCTGAAATCCAACACTTGTGAGAGTCACATTCTGTTGACTTTCTAACATCAAAGACATTAATGTGAACAAATGTGGAATAAAACACAATGAGCGTCTGCAGCGTAACGTTTGGCTGGGGAGTGGAAACAGGAAGAACCGGGTTAATGAAACAAAACGTTCTCCAGTTCTGGACAGCAGAACCACAATCAGTGGAAAAACTAAAGAAAAATACAGATTTCAACTTAAGACAAGGGAAAAAAGATTGCTGGTACCTTTAGTTTAATTTTTGTGGAAATTCAGTGTAAATGTTGCAGCAAAAAGATTGAAAATTTGTTCTTAATAATGCATTTTCTGTTAAAAGTGTATTTAAAAATACTAACTGGTTCCTGTCACTTTCTAAAGTAAAGTTAAAGTCAATAAGAGCTTTTATGGAAGTCCAGTGCTGAGTTGTGTCAACCAACCAGTAAAAGTCAAATGAAGATTTCAGGTCTTCTGTCTTCTTTTCATCAGTCGTCAGTTTTTAATATTTTTATTTGACTGTTATTGAGTAGTTCCCTCTTTCTTCCCTCTGGTTTGTTTCCATCAATTCTACAATTTCCTTTATTCTCCACCTGTGAATGAGTCAAAGTTTGAAATCAGTTAAAACAAATCTTAATTTTTGGAATGATATATTTTTTTTCTCTTCACTAAAAGCTTTTAAAAGAATTTGTCCAAACTCATTCAGAGAAACATTCATATTTTTTTATTAATCAAGGTAGAAGAGGAAGTTGTTTGTGTTATTTTTGTGCAACATAAAGCAGAGGTTGTGTTTAGTTTATGTCAACTGTGAACCATGTTATTGTTGTTATTGTCAGCAGCTCAATGTAATTCAATATTTCCTCTTATTTTTTGATAGCAGCAATTCCACTTCGTTCTCCTTTTTGCTGTTTTAACCCTTTTTCTGCTGTTCTCAGGTCAGTCGCAGGTAGAGCAGCGTCATCGAAGCAGGAAGCATGTTGTCGGGGGAGGAGATCCTGTGCAGCACGCAGCAGGTGATCGCAGGGCTGGAAGCTCTGAAAGGGGAGAACCACAGTTTGCTGGACGACCTGCAGGAGGCGATGGAGAGCCACCCGGCGTCTCACAGCGGCGGCGGCGTGGAGCAGGAGAAGAGCAGCATCATCCGACAGTCGCTGGAGAGGATCGAGCTGGGGCTGAGCGAGGCACAAGTACGTCAAACCTGCGACGCTGCTGCTTCAGAAGTTACTTTAAAATGACTAATTTAGCCCCGCCCCCAACTTTTGATAAATTCCCCTAAAGTGGGCGGGGCCAAGATACTCTGAACTTTTTAGACTCCTCTAACGACTTTTTCTAAAAAGTGAGTAGCGACTAATCTCGCAACTTTTTTCAGGTGTAATAGCCATGTTCAACCTAAAGAGGGCACACAGTGACTTTAGAAGTTATTTTAACCAGTAACTAGGAAAACCCCGCCCCCAAAGTTAGAAACATTTCCTCTGAAGTTGGCGGGGCCTCAAGTGGATTAAATGAGGGGAAGGCACTGTTGGCAGCATAATGAATTTGTTGCTCTTTTTAGTGACCTTTCCGACCCCTCTAGCGACTTTTTTTTTTCTTTTACCAAAATATGACTATCTAGAAAAAGATCCAGAGAGTTTTTTCTGAGATTTCAAAGACTTTTATGGCAACATGTGAAAGTTACCCATCACTCTGCAGCTCTGCTATGTCCAGAGTGAGCAGCCAGTGCCTTGATACCCAACATAATGTGTAACGCTAAGTAAGCGGTACTGGTGTAACCAATGGGAAAATTCAACTGCAGTAGCCTGTCCAACCCAAAGAGGGCAGCACTGAGACTGTTTTTTTTTTTGGCAAAATGTTGCAGAATTTAACAAAAGAACACACAAATGGTAACATTTGCACAGAAACATAAAGATAGGCCCTTAAGCATCCATTTATAGAGTTTATCAGCAAAAAAATTTCATTTTGGCCTTAGTTACTTTTTAAAAAGACTTAAAAGTGCAAATGAAACTGATATTTCTAAAAGTTCAGAAGCTTTCATTTCATTATTCTTAGTCTTTTTATATTTATTATAAATATCTTGGCTACTTTGTCGCTACATATAGTGACTTTTTAGATCTTCAATCTAGAGACTGCACGCTGCTGCTCTAGAAGTTATTTTAAACTGTAAATAGAATAGTTTGGCCCCCAAATTTGAAAAAATTCCCCTACGGTGGGCGGGGCCACGATACACTGAGGGGCGTGGCCAAGCGGGTTAAGTGGGAGGAAATCACTGTTGGCAGGTTAACAAATTTGCTGTTCTATTTAGCAACTTTTAGACTCCTCTACAACTTTTTTTTTTTCCAAAATGTGACCAGTGACAAATAAACTTTTGCAACGTTTTTCTGTTTGATTGCTGTTATTGTTGATTCTGTTTCAAATTAGTTTTGATGAACCATGTCAAGTCCTTTCTCGGTGTGATGGAGACCACGGGTTCCATCCCATGTTGATTATTGATATTATGTTGTTTTCAGTTCAAATGTGTTTGTATTAGTTCTTTGTTTAGTTATTTTGTGACATTTGGTGAACATTCTTTGTGGGTGGGGAGACTGGCCATCTTTCCTGTTCGGAGAATGTGGGGGGGGGGAAATGTCAGTTTGTTTTGATTTAGATTAGTTCAATTTGAGTTAATTGAGTATTTGCCTTTCTGGGTGTGTCTCAGCAAGGTGGATCAGAGAGGGAGACGAATGCTCCTGGAGCATACCAACTTCCATTAAGAGGGGGAATACTCTGAGGATTTATATTTAGTTATATTTACTTTTGATTGACTTTAGATTAGTTTAATTTTAATAATTTGCATGCATGTAAATATTTGTTGGATCATTTATTGTTAGGTTTGTGTAAGTAGTGTTTGTTTGTCTTTTCTTTTTGGATCACCCCTTTACCTGGTGTAAGTGTTGGAACTTACCTCAGGTATAAATGTCAGCTTCTTTGTTTCACTAATATAGAAGGGTGCTGGTGTAATGAAGATTTGGAGCTCCCAAATAAATCCACCTCAAAGACATTTGTTGCCTCACTTCCTTCATTAAACGCAGAGCCTCCGCCGGTCAAAGTGACAAATGGTGTCAGAAGTGTGGCTTTTGGAGGAACAATGAGACGATGATGACAAGAGGTGGTAAAAGAAGTAATGAAACTGAGAATCCAGAGAGTAGTGCTGCTATGAGTGGAGCTGAAGCAGCTGCTGGTGCTAGCGCTGATGACAAACTGGATCAGCTGGCTAGCCTCGTCAAGTCACTGATGCAGTCTCAAACTGCCCGAGACCAGCAGATTGAGAAGGAATCAGCACGCCAAGAAGTAAGGTGGAAGAATTTACAACAACAGTTTCGACAACTCCAGACTCATGTGGAGGAATTGAAGGAGGAACGACAACATGAGGGTGACTTTTTGGAGGAGGATCCTCACACTCATGATGACGACGGCGACAGCCATGATGATGGACGAAGTCAGATGTCTTTCCAGCTTCCAGCCACACAGAAGGAGCCAAAGCTGCTTCCATTGGCTTCTGATGATGATGTGGAGCACTTCTTGACAACTTTTGAAAGGATAGCTAAGGTCTGTCATTGGCCTAAAGAGGAGTGGGCAGTCCGACTGGTTCCGCTACTTACTGGGAAAGCACGTAGTGCTTATGTGCTGATGGACATTGCTGATTCTCACATGTATGACAAGGTGAAAGATGCCGTTCTGACCAAATATGAGATAACTGCCGACACCTATAGAAGGAGGTTTCGATCCCTGGACATTCATCAGGGTGAGACGCCGAAAGAACTTTATGTTCGGCTCAAAGACATGTTCTATAAGTGGGTTAAACCAGAGACTTCTACAGTGAAGAACATTTCAGAACTGATGATCATGGAGCAGTTCCTGAGGATGGTGAATCCGGACTTGGAGGTGTGGATCCGGGAACGAGCCCCAACATCTGCAGAGGAGGCGGCAAGTTTGGCAGAAGTCTTCTTGTCAGCAAGGACAGGGACCAGAAGAGCCCACTTTGGCCGTGAAAACTTTCCTACGGGAAGAAGTAAGTCTGATGGGGGTGAAAGGGGTGGTGCGCTAGGTCAGACTAGGAGTTATTCAGCTACAAAGTCATTTTCTGTTGCTAAACCCAACCCTGCTAAGAACTACTCTTCCTCAAGACCAGATGTCAGGTGTTTTCAGTGTAACAGAATGGGTCATACACAGTACACATGTCCTGCCACTATACGAAGTAAGCCCTCCCTTCTCTGTTCGGTTCCCAGACCACCCTCCCCATCCCCTGCCCCTGAATCTGCTCACACAGTCCCTGTGTTGGTTAATGGTCAACGTGAAACAGCTTTGTTAGACACAGGAAGTTTTAAGTCTGTGGTCCTGTCTAGCTTAGTGCCAAGAGAACTGTGGGGTGATGCTAAGACAAAAATAAGTTGTATTCACGGTGATGAAATGGAGTATCCTGTAGCTGAGATTTATCTAACTATAGGCGGTCAGACATTTCTATTACCTGTAGCATTAGCTTCAAGGCTTCCTTATGCTGTCATTTTGGGCTTGGATGTCCCCACTTTGACTGATTTAGTGTCGAACACAGCAGCTGGACATTTGACTCAAACTGATGGCCATGAGGGATCCCAGGTCAAGACTCAGAACACTACACTCTTCCAAAAACATGTCCCCATAGTGGCAGGAGCAGAACTTTCCTCTCCAATCTGTAGCCTGGTCACTACTAGAGCCCAGGCAGTACAGAACTCACTTAAGGAATTACCATTCTATGATGTAGAACTGGAGGTGGGTGGTGTAAAACCATCCAAATCCAGAGCACAAAGAAGAAAGGAGAAGTTTTTGGGTTCGGCCAGAATGGAGGTGGAAGGTAAAATGAAACCTTGCCCTTTATTTGACTTTGATATTCCTTCAGATATTTCTGCTCATCAGAGATCAGACCCAACATTAAAACCATGGTTTGATAAGGTTACAGAAGTAGAGGGAAAGAAGCAGGGTAAACTAAATGCCTTGGAAGATGAAACTTATGTTGTGAAGAATGGTGTCCTTTATCAGGTTAAGGGTAGATCGGAAGCCATTGCTTTACCACAGCAGCTAAGGGGAAAAGTGATGGAACTGGCTCATTCAGTTCCTTGGGCCGGGCACCTGGGATTTCAGAAATCCCTTCATAGAATAGCGAGTCGGTTTGTGTGGCCAGGCATGTACACACAGGTGCAACAGTTCTGCTCTTCCTGTCACACGTGTCAGTTAACTACGAACAGAGGTGTTTCTAAAGCACTTCTACAGCCATTACCTATCATAGAAACACCATTTGAAAGGATAGGAATGGATGTTGTAGGTCCCCTGGGGAGAAGCTCCTCTGGTAACCGTTACATTCTGGTTATCTGTGATTATGCTACAAGATACCCTGAAGCTTTTCCTTTGAGATCAGTGAAAGCTAAACAAGTAGCTAACTGTTTGCTTCATCTGTTTTCACGGGTAGGCATTCCTAGAGAGATCCTTACAGACTGCGGGACTAATTTCCTGTCAAACCTTTTGAAGCAGGTCTATCAGTTGTTGGGTATAAAGGGTATAAACACCACCCCGTACCACCCCCAGTCAGATGGACTGGTTGAACGTTTTAACCAAACACTGAAGAACATGTTGCGCAAGTTTGTTTCAGAGACTGGCACAGAGTGGGACAAATGGTTGCCCTATATGCTTTTTGCATATCGAGAAGTTCCACAAGCGTCAACTGGATTCTCTCCATTCGAGCTGCTGTATGGACGACAAGTACGGGGGCCGTTGGATCTTCTTAAAGAGCAATGGGAAAGCCCAAGTCCATCGGGTGAGCATGTGGTGTCTTATGTGATAAAAATGAGAGAGAGACTTGAACAAATGGCTGTAATGGCACATCAACACATGACAACTGCTCAAGCAAAACAAAAAACCTGGTACGATAAAAAGGCCAGGGAGAGGAGTTTTCATCCTGGACAGAAAGTGGTGTTGTTGCTCCCCACCAGTGATAATAAGCTTCTCACGAAATGGCAGGGACCTTATGAGGTCACACGATGTGTTGGGAAGCTTAATTATGAACTGTATATGCCAGACAGGAAGAAGAAACATCAGACTTTCCATGTTAATCTTTTGAAACAATACCACGATTCACCACAACAGTTTGCAATGCCGTCTGTTTCTCAGTCATCTCAACAGGTCTCAATGCAGAATAAGGAGCATGCAGACACTGTTGTACCGCAACTCTTTGTGCGTGTGGTGGACGATGAGGAGGACGATGAGCTATTTTTTCCAGCCTGTAGCTCCGCACCTGTTGCAATTTCTCTCTCTCATCTTCAGCCATCCCAACAGCAGGACATGAAACCCCTTTTGGATCCAGAGTTGTTTCAGGAAAAACCTGGGTTTACAAGCCTGATGCAACACAGGGTTCACCTCAGAGACGATGCTGTACCTCGCAGGAAGTTCTACAGGGTTCCGGAACGTCTCGTCCCACAACTCAAGAACGAGATACAGTTCATGTTGGAGCTGGGGGTCATTGAGCCCTCTGTGAGTGAATGGTGCAGTCCAGTAGTGCTAGTACCAAAAAAGGATGGCACTTTAAGGTTTTGTATTGATTTTAGATACCTCAATAGTGTCTCTAAATTTGACCCTTATCCAATGCCTCGCATTGATGAACTGTTGGAGAGAGTTGGGAGATGCAATTTTATTACCACACTTGACCTCAGTAAGGGCTACTGGCAGCTGGCCTTGGCATCAGAGGCGAAAGAACTGACTGCGTTTAAAACACCATGTGGGGTTTTTCAGTTTAGGGTGATGCCCTTTGGCCTGCAGGGGGCACCAGCGACATTTCAGCGCCTCATGGACCAGGTGCTGAGGGAGGCATCTGACTTTGCTGCGGCATACCTGGATGACGTGGTGGTTTTCAGCCAGACGTGGGAGGAGCATGTTCATCATTTGCAGCATGTTTTACAGCTCATTAGATATGCGGGCCTTACCATTAACCCTAATAAATGTAAGTTGGCTCAGAGGCAGGTAGAGTACCTGGGCTATGTGGTGGGACATGGCCAAGTTAGACCTCAAGTGGGAAAAGTAGAAGCGATTCATGCATACCCAGTTCCTACGACTAAAAGGAAGGTCCGTGCCTTTGTTGGGTTAGTGGGGTGGTATAGTAAGTTCATTCCCCATTTCGCAGACAGGGCTGCTGTTCTTACAGATTTAACAAAAGTCTCTGCACCAAATAAAGTACAGTGGACTGAGGGGTGTGACAAAGCTTTCAGGGACCTGAAGTCTGCAATTTCCAGTGACTCTGTTCTCTACAGTCCAGACTTTGATGAACCGTTTATATTGCAAACTGACGCCTCTGGAGTAGGCCTTGGTGCTGTATTGCTGCAGGACATTGATGGTGAGAGACATCCTATTGTTTTTCTCAGTAGGAAGCTTCAAGACAGAGAGACCAGGTATTCCACAGTCGAAAAAGAATGCCTTGCCGTTAAGTGGGCTGTGGAATCACTGCGGTACTATCTGTTGGGCTGCCATTTTACCCTGGAGACAGATCATCGGGCGCTGACATGGCTACACCAAATGAAAGACTCTAATATGCGCATTGCAAGGTGGTATCTGTCACTACAACCTTTTGATTTTACAGTGCAGTATCGGTCAGGGAAGTCTAACCTTGTGGCTGACTCTCTGTCGAGGATGTTTGAGGACTGAGTACTGTTGTCCTGGGTGACGGGGGAGGAAATGTGATGGAGACCACGGGTTCCATCCCATGTTGATTATTGATATTATGTTGTTTTCAGTTCAAATGTGTTTGTATTAGTTCTTTGTTTAGTTATTTTGTGACATTTGGTGAACATTCTTTGTGGGTGGGGAGACTGGCCATCTTTCCTGTTCGGAGAATGTGGGGGGGGGAAATGTCAGTTTGTTTTGATTTAGATTAGTTCAATTTGAGTTAATTGAGTATTTGCCTTTCTGGGTGTGTCTCAGCAAGGTGGATCAGAGAGGGAGACGAATGCTCCTGGAGCATACCAACTTCCATTAAGAGGGGGAATACTCTGAGGATTTATATTTAGTTATATTTACTTTTGATTGACTTTAGATTAGTTTAATTTTAATAATTTGCATGCATGTAAATATTTGTTGGATCATTTATTGTTAGGTTTGTGTAAGTAGTGTTTGTTTGTCTTTTCTTTTTGGATCACCCCTTTACCTGGTGTAAGTGTTGGAACTTACCTCAGGTATAAATGTCAGCTTCTTTGTTTCACTAATATAGAAGGGTGCTGGTGTAATGAAGATTTGGAGCTCCCAAATAAATCCACCTCAAAGACATTTGTTGCCTCACTTCCTTCATTAAACGCAGAGCCTCCGCCGGTCAAAGTGACACTCGGTTCCATATCTGTGGAATGTGCTACAAAAATAACACTTACTTATTCATTAGCTTTTTCAGATTAAGATCATAAATCTTTATTCATCTTGAGTTCCTAGTTAATAAATAGTTTTTTTAAAATACTCTGTGCAGGTGATGATGGCTCTGTCGTCTCATCTTGGCTCACTGGAAGCAGAGAAGCAAAAGTTACGAGCTCAGGTAAGACATGTAGTTGTCTGTGAGTGAAATAATACATTTTTTAAGTTCTGTAACTAAAGTTACCAAATCTTTTGCTTGGATTTTGACTAAATCAAATGTTAGGCTATGATCACACAGCAGGCGGATGCTGTGTGATCCATATATGACTTTTTCACAGCAGTCTGAGGGGCCTGATTCCAAACTTTTCACCCAGAAAAAAAAAATTTGTTCCACTTCTGTATGGAAATAAATTAACGTATGTGATAATTGTCAAAACCTTAGCAGTACAGATGCAAATTTTTCAATGTCTAGCGATTCGATTCTAATTTTTAGGGTTCAATTTGACTTATTATTTTTAATTCAAAGACCAATTTTTCTATTCAAATGGTCTGGAAATTTTGCTTAAATCATGTGACTGACAAGATGAAAAGACAGTGTAAACAACTAACACATTTAATTAAAATAATTCTATAAGATTCCATAGTTTATCCATTTACATCAGTTGATGTCTAAACAAAAATATTTAAACTACCAGTATTAGCTTAGCTTAGCTACCTAGCTTTTTCTTAAATAAAAATATATCAATTAATCATAACACATGCAGCGGCCAAGTGAATGCGTGATGTGCAAATATTAACAGCAACGACGTACGACTGAAACGCATTTTAAAATCGATTTTGAGCATTTTGAATTAATTCGGAATTCCCTGGATTAGGAATCGCGATTCTTTACAGAGTCAAATTGTTTTTCTGCACCTCTACTCTTCAGTCAGAAAGCTCATGTCACATTTTGTCCAACTTTTACGTCATTGACGAGACACGACTCATAATTCTGCACCAGAAGACGACGCATTCCGTAAATCTGGACGACAAGAATGGAAGAAATGAGTCAGTGAACGCATCACAATCCCACCACTCTCAGCTCTGACTCCACATCCAAACAGATTTCTCTGCAGAAGTTGCAGGCAAATTTTCTTTTGCCTGATTTTGCTATTTTTTGTATCTTGTATGAATTATTGTCATTTTTGTAGTTAAAATAGCAAAATTTTCACTTAACTTTATATTTTGGTCCGTCTGATGTTGTAATTTTTAACTATTAAATGATTGATAATTTGATTAGTTACTCAGTACTTGAGTAGACTTTTTACCAAACACTTTTTAACTTTTACTTGAGTAGAAATATGTTGAAGTAGTGTTAATCCTGAGCAAAATATTTGTGTACTTTACCCACCTCTGGTCCGCCCTCAGGTGCGCCGTCTCGTTCAGGAGAACCAGTGGCTGAGGGACGAACTCGCCGGCGCTCAGCAGCGGCTGCAGGACAAGGAGCAGGAGGTCGTGACCCTGGAGGAGCAGAACAAACACCTGCAGTTCATGTCCTCCATACGCAAATACGACCAGGATGAGCCGCCTCTGGTGAGAACCAGCAACCTGCAGACTCCTCACCGATCCGACTGTCCAGGGAACGAAACATTTCAATTTAAACCCCTGAAATAAGAGAAACAGTTTCGCTAACTAAGCAGCTGCAATCACATTTTAGACAAACGTCACTGATACTGATGTCAGTGTCGATAGATTGATGAAACCCAACAAGAGAAAGAGGGTGTACTTTCTTTTTTCAGTGTCTGTTGGAGCTGTTTTAAATGTTTGTGCTGCTTTTTATGTCAGGATGAGAAAGAAACTTCCTCCAACAAGGAGTCTCTGGATGATTTGTTTCCTGCTGAAGATGAGGAACCGTCCCAGAGTAAGACGTTACGATTTCAGATTACGCTTACCGTCACGCTCTCATGCTACAGAAATGGTTGGACTACAGAAAGAATGTTTTCCAAAATTTAGAAAGCAACCAAAATAAATTTGTGTTGATCAGTAAAGAAGAAAACTTCTTATTTTAGTCTTGGTGCAATAAAATGTTAAAAGCCTAAAGAAAAAAAGATGAATGGGAGAATATTGTTTGAAAGAAAAAAGAATAAAGTTGGTGAGTCGCATTATTGATACATCAGATTTATCAGTAAATATCAGATTTGTTTCCAAGTTGTAGATTTGAAACTGATTTCTTAATAATTTAACTTAAGACAAGACATTTTTTCTACGTTGTAAGTTAAATAATCTGTCAGTGGAACTAGAACTTTTTCATCAATAAGAAGGGATTATTAATTTAAAACAAGCTCCTATATCTTGCTGAAAACTTACTTGTAAGTTAATTTTGTATTATTTCAAGTTTATTAAGACATTTGGACTAGAAACTATACAACTGTTTTGTTGTTGGCTCACCATCCAGAAACCACTTGCTTGCTGCGTTCTTCTTGGTTGTGCAGGAGGCTCCACTTCTGCTTTTCAAAGATGTACAGTTGTATAATTGAGCATTTGTTTGCAGCCATTTTCATTTGTAAATGTTGATTTGGTGGGCGTGACAGGCAGCAGCTTGTTTGGACTTAAAGTGACAGAGGCCCTAAAATGGATCATTCTGAATTGATCAGACTAAAATCTTATAATCCAAGAATGATTTTATGCAAAACATTTAGTGAACAGGTTTTGTATAAATTATGGATTTATCCTAAACTGTTCAAGAAATCATTTATGCTTTTATTATATAAATGTTTTGGGGTTTTTTTCCAGTTTCCCAGCCTCATCACAGCAGCGCGGCGGCGGCGGCCCAGCAGGGCGGCTACGAGATCCCCGCCCGCCTCCGAACGCTCCACAACCTGGTCATCCAGTACGCGTCTCAAGGTCGCTACGAGGTCGCCGTGCCGCTCTGCAAACAGGTGAGACCAGCGGCTCGCCGTCTGCTCCTGTTTCTGACCAAAGCGGCCGCAGAGCTGATGATGTCGCCCCAACAGGCTCTGGAAGACCTGGAGAAGTCCTCCGGCCACACACACCCGGACGTAGCAACCATGCTCAACATCCTGGCTCTGGTGTACAGGTGAGGCGGCAGAGACCAGGTCAACCTCACCGCTGGGGAGTAACTGCTTACATTTACTCAATTACATTTCCTTCAGTAACTTTTTTAGGAGTATTTTTACTACACTGTGAAGTATTTCTATTTTTACTTGAGTCAAATTTCTGGATTTTTTTCTATCCACTGATTGAAAAACAAACATGTTTTAACCAGAAATTCACCAGACTCAGACACACACCTGCAGTTTCTGTTAAAGTTTCATCAGTTTTTTTTTTTTTATGAAAGAAACTGATTTGGAAAAATTTTCTTTGACTTGATTTTGTTATTTTGTAATTATTTATGAGAATCATTTTTGTTATTAGAATGCCAAAATTTCCACTTAATTTTATATTTTAGTCAGTTTAATGATGTAATTTTTAAATATTAAATGATTGATAATTTGATCAGTTACTCAATAGTTGAGTAAACTTTTTACCAAATACTTTTTTACTCTTGAGTAATTTCTTGAACGGCTACTTTTTACTTTTACTTGAGTAAAAATATGTTGAAGTAGTGCTGCTCTTATATGAGTACATTTTTTGTGTACTCTACCAACCTCTCGTCAACATTTCTTTAAAAAAATAAGAGATAATTAGCTAATTTAAGTAGAAATGTCACAAAATCCAATTAAAAAAACAACAAAAAGTAAAGATATTATGGTTCTGTTTTTATTAAATGAGGTAAAGAAAAATACATTTTGGTGATTATATAATAATTGAAGTTCACACTTTTGTTGACTGATTTTTGTTTTCATTGCAGAGATCAGAACAAGTATAAAGAGGCAGCGAACCTGCTGAACGATGCGTTGGCGATCAGAGAGAAAACTCTTGGCATGGATCATCCGGCTGTAAGAAATCATCTTTAATTAATCAGTACAACAGCAGAATTACAACTTTATTCCCATGATTATACACATGCTATTACAACTACGCCCCGTTATTCTGACTTTATCCCCGTTTTATTATGAATATGTTCTTATATAACATATAAGTCCATATTCTTATATGTTTTTCTGTTTTTAATAAATCAGTAAAACAGATTTAACTCTCCTGATCTTCACTTTTCACTCTGTTTTTGTCTCAAACGCAGTAATTATGATGTGTTTTGTGTGTTTTTGCAGGTGGCAGCTACACTGAACAACCTGGCTGTGCTTTATGGTAAAAGAGGAAAATACAAAGAAGCGGAGCCGCTTTGTAAACGAGCGCTGGAGATCCGAGAGAAAGTAAGACGAGAAGACTTTATAATTATCACTATTTATTATAAACCAAAACTGCTTGCCTACACTTTTACTAAATACATTTTGTCTAGGGACACAAGACATACATAATAAACACTGAAAAAAATGCAGTATAATAACCATATACCAAATAAAATATGTTTTTATAAATTAGCTGCATTTTTATTTTTATCTCATCAACCAAAATCAGAATCAGCAGGTCAGGCTTTTTAAAGATCAGTGAAAACTGCAATCACTCTTATTAAGTTAAACATCTGCATTATTTCATCCACTTTATGCAAAACGGCCGTCCTGCTGTGACTGAAGCAATCCCTCGTCATGATGACACCACCGCCATGCTTTAACAGACTCAGACGTGTCGGTCCGTCATTTCTAAACATCCGCAGTTGTTGACAAATGGCTCCAGATTACTTTCCAAACTTGTGTAGAGCCAAAATGTTAACATCTTCATCAGCTTGGCATTTTCAGCTCCACCTATTAAAGGGGCGGTGTCACACAAAATCAACTTGTTTTAGCTTTACATCACAATGTTATTCCTGGGGTGTTGATTTGATTCTTTAATGCATGTTTGAGAAATCATTGAATCTCCATGGCAACCATTCAGCTGTAAAATGCCTAGGTGGACCTAGCTCCGCCTTAGAGACAATTAGCAAACAGCTGGTGGAACTGTGGAGTTTGTTATATGAGCTGCTGCTCAGTTCAATGCTGGTAAAAACACAGTTAAAGAGTTAATAGAGGAGCCGTGTTGGAATGACTTCCTGAAGGCGGAGTTTAACAGAGCAGGAGTTTTAAAGAGACAGACTCATGTATAATTTAAGTCATATTTAACATTTATAGCATTTTTATAACAACTGATGGTAACATAGTTGCTTGATTATGCTACAAAATGACACTATGTGGCTGGAAAATACATAAATAATTTTCCAGCTGCTTAAATAGTTCAGTGGAATAAAGTAAAGCTGGTCCTGACCTTCCGGTTCAGATTAAAGTCACGGGTCTGCTCTCTGTGCCTGCGTGGTTCAGGTTCTGGGTACGGACCATCCCGACGTGGCCAAGCAGCTCAACAACCTGGCGCTGCTGTGCCAGAACCAGGGGAAGTACCAGGAAGTGGAGCAGTACTACGAACGTGCTCTGCACATCTACCAGAGCAAACTGGGACCGGACGACGCCAACGTGGCGAAAACCAAGAACAACCTGGTGAGACGAGACAGAAACCCATTTCTAATCCCGTTTGTAATCCCTGCTAATCTGGTGAAAAAAACCCTCAAAAGCAGACATGTTTGTTTTTGTTTTTTCTTTTCAGGCATCATGTTATCTGAAACAGGGAAAATACAGACAAGCGGAAGCGCTTTACAAAGAGATTCTGACCAGAGCTCATGAAAAAGAATTTGGATCTGTGGAAGGTAAATTAATCTTTAAAAATGTGGGTTTTTTTCTTATTTCTCCTTTCTTTCTCAATTTCTTTATTTCTTGGCTTTTTTTTTCTTTCTTTGTTTCTCTTTTCCTTGTTTCTTTCACTAAGTTGTGCCTCAACAATCCCATTTATCAACTTAAAAGTGAAGCTTCTAGTAGAAAGTTCTTATTGTTGCAGCTGAAATTAGACAAAGTATTTTCTAGACCCATAAAACAGAAAATATTTGACAGTTTGGAAACTAAACACCTTTTCTTTTAAGTTTGAGAACATTTTTCTGTCCTGCAATAATTTTTTTTTCTTTGGTTTTATTAAAATTGCGCATGTTTAATTTATTACTGTGCAGTTAAAAAGAAAAAAATCTATTAATTCAATCAAGAAATTATTTTTGACTTGGTGATTTTGTCCCAAAGATCAAAACGTTGGATGTGCCGGCCGAACATCTGGAAAGTGAATCTTTAACGTTTTTTCAGTCGTTTTTGCCGTGTCTGTCGTCTAGGAGACGGCCGTCCCCGCTGGTCCAACATGGAGGACGGCAGCGCCGCGCAGGAC
This sequence comes from Xiphophorus hellerii, assembly GCF_003331165.1. NCBI lineage: Eukaryota > Metazoa > Chordata > Actinopteri > Cyprinodontiformes > Poeciliidae > Xiphophorus > Xiphophorus hellerii. Next base: position 244,422 of record NW_022587653.1, on the reverse strand, counting down.
GGACTGAAGCGCAGCAGCTCCTTCACCAAACTCCGGGAGTCGATACGCCGGAGCAGCGAGAAGCTGGTCCGCAAGCTAAAAGGAGTCGGGATGGAGGAGGTGACCCCGAGGAATGCTGGGTAATTTTCCAGAACATGGCAGCAGAAATCCCACTTTAACTTGATCTGGAACCACAATGAGTAAAAAAAATACTAAAATGGCTTCTACTGTTTTGCTTGGTGGCTAATCTTTTGTTTCCTTTGCAGGATGAAGAGGGCGAACTCTCTGAACGTGTTGAACGTTGGAGCCAGAGAAAATCTCAATGGCACCCAGGTGATTTTCAGAGACAAAACATCCAGGGGTTTTTTACGGAAGAGGATTAGGGCCACCGAAAAAAAAAAAAAAAAAAAAAAAAGAATTCTGACTTTAATCTCAGAATTTATTTATTTTTTTTCAGTGGCCCTAATCCTCTTCCGTAGTTTTTTAAGCTGTGATTTGTAGAGAAAAAGCTTAACATACCTTAACAGCGGTATGCACCGCTAACCCTGACATGCTAACGCTACACTGACATGGTATTTAGCGGAAGCTAATGCTAAAGCTCTAATTTAATGAGCTATTTATCATTAAACACAAGTTTAAAGTTTTCTTGTTTTAACGAGTTTTGCATCTCATTATGAAAATTTTCTAATTTGAACAATTTTTTATTTCTTGTATGTTTTTTTTCATTTTAATGAGTTTCTCCTCTCTTTATTGGGACATTTTTCTCTTGGCGAGTTTTTAATCTCATATGAGTTTTCTTGTTTTACATATTGTTGCAATGAGATCCTGAATCTATTTCCAAACTCTGGCTGTTTAGTTCTTTCTTAGATCTGATCAGGGATTGTCTGATCAGGTCTTTTGCTGCCAATTTTCATTCCAATCACCCTTGAGGGCCGATCATTGCCGATCACCTGGAATGGCTGTTAATTTTTTGCGTTAGGTATAAATGCTGATCTGGCAAAATGGAAAAATGACCTGGCAAAAAATTCACCTAAAATGCTAAATACTTGCAGGCACAATACAGCAGCTATTCAGTAAAAAGGACGACTGAAAAACATGCAATCAGTAAAACAATATTTAACAGTAAGACTCTCTGTACCATAAATTATGCATGAGTCAAATAAATCTGCCTATATCAAATAATGTCAAGAAAACATTCATTCAAAGTCAAATGCAGGTTGCATCAAAATAAACAACCCTGAGTTACTAAATCCTAACTTCTTGATAGCTTGGCTAGCTGATTAATACTGGTTCTGACTGGCTAGCTGATTAATACTGGTTCTGATTGGCTAGCTGATTAATGCTGGTTCTGATTGGCTAGCTGATTAATGCTGGTTCTGATTGGTTGGTTCTGACCAAGTGGAGTAATTCTGCAGGGAGGAGGCAGAGGAGATTGATTATTTTCAGAGATTATCTGTCTTATGTTAGGGCATAGCGAAGGTTTTAATAAATATGTAAAATATTTTTTTGTTGTTTTAGTTACGTGCTGCAGCTTTAAGCAGACGTTCGGTGTGAGATTCACTGCCAGGTGGAGGTTGAGCGGCGCTCCGTCTGTAAAATATTTCTACCAGTAGCGCGTAGCGGCGGTCCAATAGCGAGAGCAGATCCCAGCGTCTTACAGCTCGAAGACTTCAATTATTTTTCAGACTATTTGCCTAGCTATCTGACCATCATGCTCTTCCGGGTGAGTGTTGGAAGAAAAACAGGCCCTTCGGATGTCATTTTTTTCCTGCATTGAGCCTCCATGTAGCCAAACTCCGTCAAGTGTTTGTTTTTTAAATGCCATATTAGATTCGTTGTGTTGATGCATTTTGACGCGCTTCACCCCCGAGGTAATTTTCCGCCGCAACATGTAAACGTCCACATTCACTCACAGCGTTGTAGTTCCACACGACATCGCTTAGGACTTGCTGCTGCGCGCTTGAGCCGTGTGAAGGAAAGAGGAGATCAGCTGCACACGCAGGCTGTGAAGTGAGATAAATGTGATCGGTTTTGCTGATTGGCCACAAGAGACTGTGATCGGCGATCACCGATTATACACCTTTTCACGGAAATTGGCCGATTATGATCGGTGGCCGATCGATTGACACACCTCTACTTTAGACTCTTATGTGAGCATTTCTCTCTGATTATCCAAACTGAGATCAATATGGCCGCTTTCCTCTACAAGTAAGATACTGACTGCTCATTGGTACTTAACAGAAACTCAGAATACATCAGCAGTGTGTGTTTGCATTGTTCTGAATGTTGTGATAATTATTCTGTGTTTTCTGCTCCTCAGTCCAGCCAGCTGGTGGACAGTCGAGGCCTGAGCTGCAGCACGCAGAGCCTGAACAGACGGGGATCGCTCGGTGGGACCAGCTAACACACAAATAGCACAAATCATTTAAATACAAGAAAAACTGATGGATTGTTTAAAAACTGGACTCAAAAATGCTGCTGTGAATCAGCATCAAGAGGATTCCCCACTATGAGTCTCCGAAAGATGGTCGCTGCAAAGTGGGGGTCAAAGGTCAAATTTGACTATAGCAGAGTTATCCTGCGCAGCAACAAGGTTTAAGACTGTCTGCAACATTTCCTTTACTTGCTCCTGTTTTCTGAATTGTGAGAATCAAGTTTAACAATTTTTAACGCTAAATCTTTAAAACAAAACAAAATAATCTATTTATTCTTTTCACAGCCAAGGAAAAATCTAAAAATCTCAAATAGTTTCATTAGAAACGTTCATCAAAAAGAAAAAAAGTAAAAATTCTGTTTATAAAGTAGGTATTTATTAACTTTAACATAACTATCAATTATCAAGTTATTTTTTATCTTCGATTTGGGACCAAAATTGCAACATTTGTTCCATTTCCAGCTGCTGCGTTACTTTTTCAAATTGCACTGAATCAAACCCTTTGAAAAACCTGTTCCCCTCCTGGCCTGTGGGGGCGCTGCACCAACAACCACTGAAGGAAACAACATAAAAACCTCTGCAGAAGTCACTGAGAGAAACTTCCTTCTTCATGAAATGTAAACAGAGATGGAGTAGCGTCAGATTTTAGAGGTTGGAGGATTTTTCTTGTTTTTGGCTAAAGACCACGAGCCGTTTCTCCTGGTAGCGCTAGGCTAGCATGTTTGTTTTGCTTGTATTTACCCAGAATGCCCTGCACTGTAGTCCTGTTACTAGGCAAACAAACTAGAGTTCAATTAAAGTGGACCAAACAGGATTGGTGTCAATGTATGACATTGTATTTTGGCCGTTGATTTAAATAAAGAAAAATAAATTTCTGCCAAAAACTTGAACATTTTCTAGGGAAAAAGCCAATTTGTGAGTTTGAAAAGTCAAAAATTTGCAAAGGAAAAACAGAAATTAATCTCAGAAATTTTCTAGAAAACAACTTGGACAGTAAAAAACTTTCAAAGTTTGAAGCCAAAATTTCCACGATTATTTAAAAGTTCAGGATTTTTTTGGTCTAAATTTAATTATTTTTTGTCTTTCTATCTACAACAGCCTTAGTATGCTGCCACATAAATGGACCTTAGTTTGAAACTACATAATAGATTCAACTGGCAACAGAAATCTGACAGATTAGGAGGATTTTTAACGAAAGGATAATTTTTAAAGTAGGTTAAACACTAAGATGGTTTCTCTCTTTCGTTGAGTCAATTTCTGCTTTAATAGATTAAATTAAATTAAATTTGACGAGCCCTGACTCAGGTCCTGCCCTTTTTACCAAATAAAAAAAGTGATTTACAGATTCTTTCTCTACACAAATAAAACAACTTTACTGCATTTCTATTAACATTTTGCATGTTTTATTTGTAAAACACTAAAAAGTTTGGACACAGCTGGTTAATCGTTTCTAGCAGGAATGAACATTTGAAAAAGTTTATAAAATTGTAGTTTTATTGTCTGTTTTAGTGAAGTATTTAAAGTTTGAAGGTCAAACATGTTTTTGTTAAAGATGGAAGTTTCTGCACTCCATGTTCTGATTGTCAGATTTCTTTTTATATGAATGATTGTATATTTGCTGTGTTAAATCACCACTGTTTGTTTGGGGAGTTGAAGTTATACTGTTAGTTACCATAGAAACCGTATTTAAAAATAAAACACATTTAGGGTTAAAACTGAAGAAGTTTACTCTGGTTTAGAGGAATGTTTGTGTTTTATATCTGCAGATTTGTACAAAGTTTAATAGGATTAAAGAGAATTTAAACCATGACATGAAGTTTTTTGGTGTTTTTTGTGTTTACTGATGTTATTTTAAAAATCAGCTTCAAAAGCAAATATTCTGCTTTGTGCTGTTGCTTTTCTTCTGCAGAGCATCAATGCCCCTCCCCCACCTAATGCTGCAAATCAGCTGACTGCAATGAAGTTTTCCAGGTTGACTGATTGGAAAAACTTCCTCCAAAAGGAGAAAAATGTCTTTTCTTTTTTGTTTAACTTAGCTTTAGTGCTAAGCTAAAAATTAGCTCAACTAATAGATTAGTGGAAATTGCTGCTAATTATGACAGAAAAGAATGAAAATTTAACTCAGAAGTTCTAGTTTAATCTGTTGGGGGATTTTGAAGTCAGTGACTTTTTGCTTAGTGACGGATATTTCATCATTCAGTACATTGAGTCAGCCAACGCAGACGGAAACTGTGATACTATCCCAAGATGATAATCAGGCAAAAAATATGTGTTAAGAAAAACTGTGAAGGTAGAAATGAATTTAGTGCAAAGGAGCAAATAGTCATGGTTTCTATGCCAAAAAACCTGCTGGCTTATTATAAATGCACCACAGAAGCCCGACCCGACTATCAAACAGGTAACTTTGGTCCAACCGGGCTCAGATTTTGGGTCAGAACCTCAGAGGTTCAGCTAATATTTTAGATTTTCATGTCTCTTCATTCATTGTTTTATGATATAAATGCATGTTGCTGCAGCAACATAAAGGGGCTGGTAGTGTTTAATATTCTAAATAATAAATGTTTTGAGTTAAATGGGCCTAAAATATTTCAGCTCTTTGAAATAAACAACTTTTTCCGGTTGAAGATCTAAAGTTTAGATTTACCCTGAAAAACCTGGTTATGTTGCAACAAAGCTGATAATGTTGCTGAAGCTTCAATCCAGATTAGCATCACTCAGCATGCTCACGCCAGCACACAGAGGCTGAACTACATGCAATTGGAAGTAATTACAAAATGGGGCTGCACAGTGGCGCAGTGGGTAGCACTGTTGTCTTGCAGCCAGAAGGTCCTGGGTTCGATTCCCAGGCTGGGGTCTTTCTGCATGGAGTTTGCATGTTCTCCCTGTGCATGCGTGGGTTCTCTCCCGGTACTCCGGCTTCCTCCCACAGTCCAAAAACGTGACTGTCAGGTTAATTGGTCTCTCTAGATTCTCCCTAGGTGTGTGTGTGCATTTTTGTTTGTCCTGTATGTCTTTGTGTTGCCCTGCAACAGACGGGCGACCTGTCCAGAGTGTACCCTGCCTCTCGCCCGAAACGTAGCTGGAGATAGGCACCTAGGCACCCTACCCCATTAGGGACAAAGGGTGAACAGAAAATGGATGTTCCAGATTTATAATCTAAAGATGTTCCATCAATCCTCCTGGAGGACAAACTGACCACTTCTCCTTCCTCTGCTTCTTTCTCCTACTGCTCTCCATCCTTGAATGTCTGCAGGTTTTGCTGACATTAAGTTTATGTTCTCTCTCTGTTTCTTCTCTTCATAGCAGCTACACCTGGGCTCATTTCTGTTTAGCTGTGACCCCTTCCTGGAGGGAAGCTGAGCTACTGCTGCCAACAACATCAGGTTCCCCTTCAGTGGATCACACACCTGGATCCACTCCGGCCACATGCAGAACAAAGACTGAACTAAACACAGGAACAACAGAGACTGGTGAAACCCCTGAATCCCAGTAGGCCCAGTATGAACCCATCTTCATGATGAGCTCCTAGGAAGGAGGCGATGTCTCTGAAAGCAGCCAAAGACCTGAACTGTGACGTTCAGGAAGTAGCAGATAAAAAAGCTTAAAGTAGGAAGTGTTCAGAGTTTGGAGCCACATCCTGATCACATCAAGAGACGAAGCTTCACTCCACATCCAGAGGAAACATGGACCAAACAGCTCTGATGCTGCTTCTGTGTCTCTGCAGCTCAGGTAGGACTCCACTTTCAAACAAAAACACTAATATTCACTAGAGTTCAAATTAAAAATGATCGACTGATAAACATGTTAAATTTTACAAACAAAAAACTGGAAACTGTTTCTAGTCTCAGATCATAGAGCTGCTGCTACACAGTTAGTGATGTTTATATTGTCTACTTGCTGCTAAGGAGCCAATAAAATCAAGAATTGTTGGTTTTTGTGTTTTTATGATGTAAAGCACTTTGAACTGCCTTGTTGCTGAAATGTGCTATAAAATAAATCTGATTGATTGATTGATAAGGAGAAGCTGCAGAAACTCTGCACCAGCGCTGAATCTGCGCAGTAAACAGGTGGAGCCACATAAAATGGCTCCTTCTGCATGAATTCTCTCATCTTCCTCTGGGCTCCACAGGTTCTCTATGAGGTTCTGGTCAGGCCCGTTTGCTGGCCAACCGAGCCCAGTAGCACCACGGTCATTGGACCAGCTTCTGGTACCGCTGGTTGTGTTGGTGAAAACGTTTGAGCTCCGTGTGACGTGGGAGTGTCTCAGGCAGGATGTGGAACTCGCCTGCTGCAGATTAGAATCAATCAACCAATCGATCAGTTTATTTGTAAAGCACATTTCAGCACCAAGGCGGTTCAAAGTGCTTTACATCATAAAAACACAAAAAGTCCTAAAGACACCACACAGTAAACCAGTAAACAGTACATTTTGTCAAAGTGTCGTCGTTACACATCAAAATGTTGTTCAGTGTTTCATTTATTATGTTTCTAAAGCAAATCTGACCAGCTGGGTTTTTAGTCCAGATTTAAAGGAACTCAGAGTTTCGGTTGTTTTGCAGAGTTAATTGTTGAAACAGCTTTTCAATAATTTAGCTGATGGATGAAAGGTTGGAGATCGGCCTGTAATTCTGCAGTAATGATTTGTCCAGATCGTTTTATTTTATATCAGTGGTTATCAGTGTGGAGTGATAGCTTCACAGTCTTTCTTAATAGATTTCATAATAAACAAAGTTGAGTTTTACTCCATTTACGTTCGGCCCTACGGCTAAATTGTCTTGCAGATCTAAATGTTTGAACATTTTTCCATGGAGTTTTGTTCCTACCAGACACGACCTTCACTTTAATTTAGGCAAAGAAATCAATGACATCTGAAATTTTACGATGGAAGTTATCTACCAGCTCATCTACAAGGTTAGATGAGCTGCTCTGATTCTGATTGCTCTGCATTCAGAATCAGAATCTGTTGGATTTGACAACTTTTTACACAAAAACAATGAATTTGACTTTGGTTGGTTTCAGTAAAGACATAAAATATAAATGGGTAAAAAAGGTGAATAATAAGAAACATTTCAGGTCTTACTACAGAGTGTAAATAACATTTAGGTCTGGGCTTTAACTAGGCCATTCCAACATAAAGATGCTTTGATCAGAACCATCCATGATAGCTCTGCCTCTAACAGGAGGAAGAAACAAGAGAAGATCAAATAAACACGATCAACAGGATCCTGTCAACACATCCTGAATCTGTCTTTGCTTTTTGTAACCCAACATGTAAATGTTGTTTCTTCCAGCGCTGTCTGATGAACTCAGACTGGTAGCAGGAAGGAGTCGCTGTGTTGGCAGACTGGAGAAGAAGGATCTGGGAGACTGGGAACCAGTGATTGATTGGAACTGGGACTTAACATCAGCAGCTGGAGCTTGCAGACAGCTCCACTGTGGATCTGTGGTGTCGTTACAAAGAGATAAGAGCTACAATGTAGAGATCGTCTGTTCAGGTGATTTCATATCCTGGCCATTGCCTTCCTGTTCTGCTTCCAACTCCACTTTAAAAAAATTCTCACTTCCAGCTCAGTCTGGGCTTCTTCCACTTCACCTGGATTCACTCTGGTAGATTTTCTACCGGACCAATCAGCGAACAGAAGGAGAAGTTTGAACGATGATTTATTTTTTCTTATTTTAGAAACATAGTCTCTGTAGTTTTAGCAATGCAGTGGAGGAAGTTCAGTCCATGGTGGCCACACTTCCAAATATTGAATTAACTTTAACGGCTCTTCTCTGTTTTGTGGAGGACAAATTATTGTAAGGTAATATCTGCTGGTTGTATTGTCTTCATTCTAAATGCTAGTGATTCTCACCAAATGAAGCTGTTTGGGTTGCAAGCACAAGGTTGGGAGATGTTTTCCTGCAGCTGCATGAGAACCAGAGCGTCTCTCCCTCAGCCTTGGTATAAAACTCCTGCTGTCTCTGCCTGAAAGAGTTTTCAATCAGAAATGTTTCACTATTGATCCTCTTATATGTTCTCTGTATTGTGCACAATATGCTAGTAAACCTGATTGAGTGATTCCATCTAACAGTGCTTGGTAATTGATTTTTTCTACATGTTTACAGCCCAGGAAACTTCCAGTAAACTTCTTAGTGTGGATCTGGTGCATTGCATGTCATGGACAAACGTTAGCAACTGGGTGAAATTTAAAAGCTCAACACAGTCCAGACTCTCTGGATGAATCAAAGTGTAGTTACAGAGTGGCTGGTTTTTACCAGGTTAGTGATTTAATGAAGTTTGATTAGATTAAAGGGGAACCAGTGGAGCAGATTCTGGGTTATAAAAACCTCAATGTCATTGAGAAGAAGCTGATCAAATATTGAACTTCCTCCACAAATTAAGTTTAAAGTGTTAAAAGATGATAGTTTTCTATTATTCTGTGATTAAATTTGTCCTCACATTTGCTTTGTAGAAGACAAGGATGAAATATTAATAACTGATAATTCATAGGTTCTTTGTGATGTTGTAGTGTAATTTTCTCTGTTTGTCTTAAGTTTTTTTCCCACCCATCTCCAGGGCCGGCCTGCAGTATAAGCAGATGCTAAAAGTGCAAAGAATATTAAACAGTAGATTTAAAAATAACAAAACTCTGCCCAGCTCCCCTCTCCACCCGTTCTCCACCAGTTGGTTCGTTCCTCCACACAGAGTCTGCTCTGTATTGGAGCTTTGCTGAACAAACTGGAACCAAATTCAGTGAAAATGTTGAAGAAACTTTTTTCTTTCTGCATCCACAGACTCAGTCAGGCTGGTTCAAGGGACCAACCGGTGCTCAGGCAGACTGGAGGTGAAGACCAACCGGTCGTGGTCCTCAGTGTGTGAAAAAGACTTTGACCTGCAGGATGCAGAGGTGGTCTGCAGGGAGATTAGCTGTGGGCCTCCTTCAGTCCACCAGGGGGCGCTCTATGGAGAAGCAGAGGCTACAGTGGGGAGCAGAGAGTTCCTGTGTGAAGGCAGTGAGTCTGCTCTGCTGAACTGCAGCAGCAGGAAGAGTTCAGGTAGAAACAGCTGCTCACCTGGTCAAGCTGTTGGACTCACCTGTTCAGGTAGAGGAGGATCTGCAGACCTGCTGCTGTTCACTGCTTCACTTCCTTCATTAATGAACTCTCTGTCTCTGCTCACATCAAGAAAACTTCAGGTTGGTGGGAGAGGCCAGCCGATGTGCCGGGAGACTGGAGATGTTACATCAAGAAGAGTGGAGACCAGTGGATGTTTCGTCTAGTTACTGGGACATGAACTCAGTTGCTGCAGTTTGTGCTGAACTGGACTGTGGTTCTGCTGTTTCAGCAAGAAATTCAGAGGAAGCTTCAAAGAGACCAGTTTGGTGGATCATGTCTGGCTGTTTCCACTCAGGATCTGCATTAAAGAATTGTTTACCTTCTGATGGAAACAGTGTTTCGCGCCTTTACTTCATCTGCTCAGGTAACTCTGAACTCTCATATTTATTTCTTTTAAAATGTTTCTTCCATCAGGTTCCAGATGTCTGCAGAGAAACCGTCACCTTTAACTAAGAACCTGAAACCTTTAAGGAGAGGGAAACTAAAATAATTTAAATATCCAGATAAAGTTTTCAGTTTAGCCACATCGATGAACAAAAACTCATTATTTTAATAACTTTTAATCTCTGCTGCTTTGAAGTCGATGCATCAAAATCCCAGGAGGAGTTCAAGGAAATCAGACATTTTCTAAACCTGAAAATTAACAGAAAATTAACTTTGATCCAAAATGGTGGACTTCCTGTTTTTAGTGAAAATCGTAGTAAAACCTTTTGTTTGTTATGGTTGTTGGCCTGGATGAATCTAGGGGGCGCTGTTCAGCCATTTTGCCAAATTTTTTTTAATTCCACTTTAATATTAACAATTTTACAGAGATTAAAGTTTGTTTGACATTTAGTGAGTTTATTAACATGTTAAGGCTCACAAATATGATAAATTCAGTAGAAATAAAAATGAACGTTAAAATTCCAGGTACCGATATAAAACATCAGAGGGACTTCCGGGTCATGACCAAGACGGCAGCTTAACTTCAGTGCTAATCAACGGTTTTACAAAAACAACCCAAAAACAAAATTTTACTTAAGTTCAAGTGAGATTTTACCGATAATAGAGGCGAGGGTTGTCTCACGGCGGAGGAAAACGACTGGTGCAGCGACCATTAACGAGTTAGAACAACGAATCAACCGACGCCGCTTCCCGGTCCACGAGGCCGAGGAGGGAAAATGGAGGAGGCTAGCTTGGATAGCACTCTCGCAGAACTTAGAGATTTCAGACGAGACAACAAGCAGCAGCTTCTGGAGATCCAACAAGAACAGCGTCGAACAAACGATAGGTTAGATGAAGCAGAGGGTCGAATCGAAGAAATAGAAACAGCCATGCAGGCGGCGTCATCCCTGATGAAATGACTTCTTCAGCGCCAAGACGACATGGAGGCTGAGCTCATTGATCAGGAGGGCCGCGCACGGCCAGATAACATAAGGATTTATGGCATTCCCGAAAAGGCTGAAGGTAACAACATCGAGGGCTTCGTAGAAAAACTGCTTCAGGGACTGTTTGGATCTCCTGCAAGATGCTGAACTCAAAATTGAAAGAGTCCACAGAGAGCTGGCCTCCATAGCCGCCAATGCGCAATCAGAGCCTCGATCAATCAGTGTATAGCTTGATAGTTAGAAAACGAAGGAGGAAGTTATTCGCAGAGCCTGGCAGAAAAAACAATTACAGTACAACAACAAGAGCTTCTACATCGATCACGATTATCCACCAGCTATTCAAGTAAAGAAGATACTGAAGGAGAAAAAATCTTTACCCAGCAAGGCTACTTGAGTTCTACGGAGAGGAGACCCGCATGTACCGGACCGCAGCGGAGACGACATCAGACATGGCATCACGGGGATTCCCGGTCATGATCATCCATCCCCCGGTCAACCCGATCCAGCAGGAGCTACAACAGCTTTCTTCTTGGCAGGCGGCCGGGTACCGGGAGGCGGAAACATCGGGAGGCGGAAACATCGGGAGGCGGAAACACCGGGAAACGGAAACATCGGGAGGCGGAAACATCGGGAGGCAGAAACATCGAGCGCCGCACAAATCCAGGAGCGCGAGGACTCCTGACGGCGGATTAAAGAAAAGCTACAGGAATACAGGCATCAATCTCCTGCAGATAAGTGACTAATTGAAGAAAATGCGATCGGATGTCATTCCAGTATTTAACTGTACCCGTGTTTACTCTGGACTAATCATAGACTTAATGGTTGAAGCACATAATGGCTAAAACTACAACACAGCCATCTCAGTGGGCCCCACCATACACGATGAGTGGACTTTCCCCCGACTGGAGCTCTAACATCTTCAGCTCGTTTAAGGTTCCTCTGTTCTGGAAGCAAACCTTCTGTTAAAGACTTTAATATATTTTTGTTTATGTTCATTCTGTTATTGTTGTGGGGGTGCATCTTATTTTTAGTATTGAAAAATATATACGGTTTTGTTCAGTGATGAGACACTTTCTGAAAGAAAAGAGATTGTCATAAGATTAGTAACTGTGAGATTGGCAACATTGACCTCTCTGATCATGACCCCTGTTATTAACTTAAAAATTAGATGAGGAGCCTAAAAGTACACAATGGAGATTAAATACGAGTATACTGTATGACTGAATGACTTCCAATTTACAAAACTAATCAAATCTGACATAAACACATTTCTAAAAGAAAACAATAATGGAGAGGTTATTCCAGAAATAGTTTGGGATGCACTAAAAGCAGTTATGGGAGGTAAAAATTATATCTTTCTGTGTCCAAAGAAAGAGAGCAAACCAATTAAAACGATCAGAATTAAACAACAAAATGAAAGAGGTTGAGACAAAACATGAGACAGAAATAAAACCAGAACATAGCATCCATCCATCCACCCATCCATCCATCCATCCATCCATTCATCCATCCATCCATCCATCCATCCATCCATTCATCCATCCATCCATCCATCCATTCATTCATTCATTTTCTAACGGGGTCACCTGGACGGGTCGCCAGTCTGTCGCAGGGCAACACAGAGACAGACAGGACACACAACCATGCACACACACCTAGGGAGAATTTAGAGAGACCAATTTACCTGACAGTCATGTTTTTGGACTGTGGGAGGAAGCCGGAGTATAAAGTTTAGTATAAAGCCTAAAATATTAAGAAATAAACTTAACCCTGCTGTTATGTTGCAGGTCAAATTGACCCATTTTAAAGTTTAAAAAATAGTACAAAAAATAGTTGGAAGTATTTTTTTTTTGCATGGAACTTTTTCTACTTGTCTTAATAGGTGCACTCTACATATAAATTTAAAATTTATTCATTTTACACATTTGTAACCCCTCTGGGTTCTACTTTTTACATAGATGCTGCTCGGGTCAATGTGACCCGGCAGTCAAGTTAAAGTGCAATAAAAGATTATAAAATGTAGAAGAATGAATAGAGTGTGTTAATGAAATCTATCAGATGGAAAGATTAACATTTCTAATTCATTTTCAACTGAACAGGTTCATTATCTTGAGGTCCAAATGGGTTTCCTATGTCAACCAAACACAATATGCAAGAATACTAGATTGTTGAGAATTAAAAAAGAAACGGTTCTTCCTTCAGAAAGTGTCTATTTACTATATAATTTACTTAGTTATACACATAAAAGTAATGTCTCTCCAAAATAATAACTCCTTGTTCCATCTTTTTGTTTTGTTTTGTAAATAGAAATGTAACGAGAAGAAATATTGTATCTGATCACAAACTGAAATTGTGCTTTTGTAATCTTCTCAATACCTCAAAAATAAAGAATTAAAATAAAATTCCAGGTACAGTCGGTTTCACTTCACCTTTGATGCTCTGAGTTTTTCTAGTTTGGTTTTCTTGGCCTTTATTTTATCAATCTCAGAGATGTTTCCATGTGTATCTAGAAAATTAAAGTTCTGAAATATTTGAAACCTTTTTTCTTTCTGCATCCACAGACTCAGTCAGGCTGGTTCAAGGGACCAACCGGTGCTCAGGCAGACTGGAGGTGAAGACCAACCAGTCGTGGTCCTCAGTGTGTGAAAAAGACTTTGACCTGCAGGATGCAGAGGTGGTCTGCAGGGAGATTGGCTGTGGGCCTCCTTCAGTCCACCAGGGGGCGCTCTATGGAGAAGCAGAGGCTCCAGTGGGGAGCAGAGAGTTCCTGTGTGAAGGCAGTGAGTCTGCTCTGCTGAACTGCAGCAGCAGGGAGAGTTCAGGTAGAAACAGCTGCTCACCTGGTCAAGCTGTTGGACTCACCTGTTCAGGTAGAGGAGGATCTGCAGACCTGCTGCTGTTCACTGCTTCACTTCCTTCATTAATGAACTCTCTGTCTCTGCTCAGATCAAGACAACTTCAGGTTGGTGGGAGAGGCCAGCCGATGTGCTGGGAAACTGGAGATGTTATATCAAGAAGAGTGGAGACCAGTGGATGTTTATTCTAGTTACTGGAACATGAACTCAGTTGCTGCAGTTTGTGCTGAACTGGACTGTGGTTCTGCTGTTTCAGCAAGAGATTCAAAGGAAGCTTCAGAGAGACCAGTTTGGGGGATCTGGTCTGACTGTTTCCAGTCAGGATCTGCATTAAAGAACTGTTTACCTTATGATGGAAACGGTGATCGGAGCCATGAGATCATCTGCTCAGGTAACTCTGAACTCTCATATTTATTTCTTTTAAAATGTTTCTTCCATCAGGTTCCAGATGTCTGCAGAGAAACCGTCACCTTTAACTAAGAACCTGACACCTTGAGGAGAAAGAAACTAAAACTGGTTTAAATATTACTGACAGACTGTACATCTATCATAAAGGTGCTAGTAATCATGTTTAAACATGCTAGTAACCATGGCAACCAGTCTGTGATCAGCTCCTGTCTCTTTCTCATTCATGCCATCTTGTTTTCCACCTCAGATTAGATCCAGTTGTCTCTGTGTTTCCTCTGCGTTCCCAGGTCTGCTGGTTGAGCCGCTCATCTTCCTCTCTTCCTCCACTGACGGGGTCTCCACAGGCAGAAAGCAGGGGTCTGAGCTCCTCATTGGCTCACATTTCAGCATCATGTGCTCCATCAGACCTCAGTATGAAGGCGGCTCCTTCCAGCTCATCTTCAGCACCTCTAACTACACTCAGAACCAGACCCTGCCAGCTGTTAATCACTCCAGCCCTCTTCCTGTTCTCTGCTGCTGGCCACGCCCACCAAGGAACCTACCGCTGCGTTTACCACGTCTACGTTTTCTCCTATAACTTCTCCTCTATCAGCCAGCCTCTCAACCTCACTGTCTCAGGTAAACTCATGGAGTCCATGAGGAAAAGTTCTGCTTCAGGTGAACCAGCAGCTGTCTGCCTCATTCATGAGGTCAGAGAGGAGGATTGATGATATTAATGTTCATGATCAGATCTACAGGCAGCATGAAAACAAGGGTCTATATGATTATTTTCTAGCTGGACTCATCTGATGAAAGCTGATCTTGAATCTGTTTCATTCAGTTTCAGCCTCTCCCACTGCTTTGATCATCAGACTGGTTGTCGTCCTGCTGGGTATGCTGGGATCAGTCCTGGTCCTCTACTTTAAGGTACTGCATGTATCATGCATGATGTGTTCAGTTGGGAAAGTTCTTGCATTGAAGCTGAACCATCCTCTGTTTCCAGGCCAGGAGAAACCAGAAGTCTGGACCAGAAAACAACCATCATGATGAAGGATCCAGAGCTGAAGGCAGCTTAGAGGAGGAGACTGCAGTCTGAAGGAACCAGGAGAAAATGATCTTCATTTCACATCCGCAGGAAGGAGCAGAGACATGTTTCAGACTCCTGGAAATCTATCCATCTATGTATCTATGATAAAATGTCTCTGTGCTCCTGCAGCAGGAAGGAAGTTCAACATTCAGAAATTTGTATCTGGACTAAACCTACTTAAGTTAAACTTATATAAGAAGGGAACACAAAACAAAACATTCAACAAACAAAATATAACAGAAAACCCACTTCATCAAAATCTGATCTTCATCAACCTTGCAAGGATAGCATATGATAGGATATTTGGGGTCAAAGGTCAGGTAGCCAATTTATCAGATGATGTGAACAAGCTGCCTCTGATCTCCTACTACGATAAAGTTAACTACGTAGTCAACACAAAGAGTGCATACGCCGTAAACGAGCTTCACTGCCTGAAATTCATGGACGCATATAATTAGTATTTCAACAGCTTTTTAAAGGAGAGAAAATCTCTCTGTGTGAATAATGAGGTTCTGGTGACTGGCAGACCAAGTACATGTAGCAACAAACATGTAGGCTACATGTCTGCTTAGCTTGCAGATGGGATGGAACATTTTATAGTTACTATGATTATGAGTGAATCAATGCATAACAGTGTTATGATTCTTGTGTAAAGCATGTGCTCATGGGAAAGTCTTCTGAAGCTGTTTCTCTGAACTCTGTATTATTATAAAGTTGTAGAATATTTTCTTCTTTGCATTCTTATGACATCCTTAAATGTTTAATATGCTTTATGAAAGAAAATGCATATGCTTGCAGTCAGTTTTGTAGCTAAATAGATTGTTAAACTGTGTGAATTTAATGAAACCTTTCCTATAAAACAATATGCTGTGTTTTGCTCGAGGCTCTTTCTCCTGACTGTGTTCAGTGAGCAGAGACTCCAAATGCTGTAAAGCCTTCAAATAAATATTGACAAAGAATTTATATATTCTCTCTGGTTTTTGATCGTTTTTCCTCAGTCTGTTAAAGATCATTTCTACCACAAACATGATCCAGCGAGTTGGAGAGGTCGAGGGCGACAGGAGATCGGATGCATCGACCAGCCAAAGGAGATAAACTTCAGGCCACCTCCTAGTTGAATGAGGGGAGTCTGAGGTCTGAAGAAATGTAAATCAATGAAAATAGGTGCAAACAGCTTGATGAGACATACAAAGAAACAATAAAGGCAAAAAAACTAAAAAGAACTGATTAGAAAAAAGAAAAATACAACAAATGTGTGGATGAAATGCAGAGTGGAAAGCAACAATGGCTCACATTTTGTTAACATTTTGTTATTTTACAGGACATCAGCAAATTGTTTGGTTTGTGTTTATCATCCACAGTCTGGTTTAGCGGTGGAAAGGGAGAATGGACGATCAAAAACAAATTGGCAAAATGTGTAGAAACAGTTTTGTCTTAGACTGAAGCTTTAGACCTGCTCTTTATGTATGTTAGAATGAGAACCAGGTCTAAAGCTAATTTAAGCCAATTTGAGATCCTTTTTTATGATCTCTGCAGGAGAAATCTGCAAAGATCAAACAATACTAACAACTAACCTAATGGAAGATAACATGTTAGAATATTATAAGTGTGTCATGTGCTCTCTCCCCCATTCAGCCAGTGAAAGCTGCTCTCCCTCCTGTCCTCATTGACACTGGAAATCCAGGCACTGGTTGGGACACTTCCAGGTTCTCCTGATCACTCACACAGGTATGAAGGTCAAAGGGCACGTCTTGGATTCACACTAGCCATTGCAGATTGCTCAGCACTGAACCACCTGCTGTTGGAAATCCTGGGGAAGGTCAAGGCTCCAGAACCTCCTCCCTAAGAGGAGCTTCCACCATTCGCCCACCTGGCTTAGTAACAGGGCAGCAGGAAGCACAAAGGAACCCGAAAAGAGACAGCAGGATTCCTGGATTCATCACCATCACCAGTGATGACACAAAATGAAGGTTTACACACTTATCCTCATTATTATTTTTGCAACATCAGTGCATAAACTATTGACCCAATAGTTCTGTCGCATGCCAAATTGGAAGCAGATACCAGCCACTCTGGAGACAAAACTAAGAGCTGGCCTGTGTGTGTCTATGGGAAATGGAGTGTCTGATTCTGCAGAGCTTTTGTGGGGTGTGCCGCAGGGATCGGTCTTGGGACCTGTTCTGTTCCTGCTGTACCTACTTCCTCTGAGCAGGGTCATCCAGAAGTTCAGTGATGTGTCCTATCATCTGTACGCCGATGATCTGCAACTGTACTGCTCTTTCAAGCCAAGTGAGCCACATAAACTTTGCACTCTCACTAGTTGTTTGGCCGAAGTGACAAAATGGCTCACTGAAAACAGCCTATTATTGAACTCCAACAAGACCGAGACCTTGATTGTTGCTCCTGACGGTGCTGTGCCTGGAATTAAGCAGCACCTCGGAAACTTGAGCTGCACAGTTAAAAGCAACCTGCGCAACCTGGGTGTTTTCATGGATGGAGCGATGTCTATGGAGCGGCACATAAATCAGCTTGTTAGGAACTGCTTTTTCCAAATTCGGAACATTTCTAAACTTCGTAAGATGGTGACTTATGGTGAGCTTGAGATGATTGTTCATGCTTTTGTCTCATCGAGATTGGACTATTGTAACAGTCTGTTCACATGTCTTAACAAGACGGAGTTTGCGCGTCTGCAGGTTGTACAAAACTCTGCTGCACGCCTGCTCACTCGCACTCACAGGAGGGAACATATTACACCCATCCTCAAAAGCTTGCACTGGCTGCCTGTATCTTACAGGATGCACTACAAAATCCTGGTACTGACTTTTAGAGCTCTTCATGGACAGGCGCCAGACTATATTAAGAACCTCATCCAGCCTTATGTTTCGACTAGGAGCCTCAGGTCGTCCAGTCTGAACTTGCTGATGGTTCCTTGGACCCATTTTAAGACTCGAGGAGACAGATCTTTTAAAGCTGTGGCGCCTCGCCTCTGGAATGAGCTACCTTGTACCATTCGATCTCTGGATTGTATAGACACTTTTAGGAAACAACTTAAGACCCACTTTTTTAAACTTGCTTTTTAGCTTAATACTGTGTTTTATTGTTTTGTATGTTGCTTTTAATTTATTTTATTTTTTACACTTTGTGCAGCACTTTGTGACCCTGGTCTGTGAAAAGCGCTATAGAAATAAAGTTTACTTACTTACTTACTTACTTGATAGGATAAACACCCAAAGGCTAAAGGTCAAAGCTTGTTGTCGGGTCTATGTTAGAATAATTATGTTTTGTTATCATTCTTACATAAGTAGTTACCAGTTTGCTTTTCATTCATAGGTTTAGTATTCACACCCCAGAGAGGAGGAATTTGTTAAACCGTGTGAAAGACAAAACTTGCTTTTCCCCTAAACCTTGAAGGTGCAGCTGCTTCTTATCTTGGGTTACGCCTTAAACTGCTTGTGTGTAGAATGTAGTTCTTCCTTGTTTCAGAATAGCCATTCTTTGATTTATCACTCTCCCACATTTCACTCTCGACTCCCTTCTTTCTCCTGCTTAATAAAAAGACAGGCTCTGCTGCAGGGAGTCAGGGAACGCATGGTAAACACCTTGAAGAAGTGGTTTGCTATGTTTTCTCCTTCTGCAGAAGCTTGGTTGAAAACTCATAAACGTTGTCTGTGGTTCTTTCTTTGTATTTAGGTAAACAAAATACCTGTCAGTCTATTTTAGTTCCCAACCTGCAAGGAATCAACCAGAGACATAAGTTACTTTTCTGCAGAAGAGGGGAGAAAAGCCAGACATGGAGAACCGCAGTCAAACAACTGTCTGGGATCAACTCCGCCGGCTCTCAGTCCTCAGCTGACTTTTATTATCACAACAAGGAGAAGGAGGCGGGGCTCTTCACATAGTCACACAGGCAGTTTCGTCAGAGACTTCTACCACAGAATGCTCTGGGACATGCCTTTTCAACGGCACAAGGCTGACCAGTTTAAATCAAGCAGTTTGTTAACACAAGAAGAGTGTGTAGCGTTTCTAATCTCCAAGCAAACATCCAAACAACAGTTAATAATGTACCATAAAAGAAAAGGGGCCAAAGAACAGAAACACCATGAAAGAATAATAATATGAAAACATAACCTTTCAGACAAAGTCATTATTTAAATGAACTTAAATAATAATAAATGCAACACTTGTGACCCAGAGACATGGGAACTGCGCTTGAGACCTCACATGCACTAAGACAGGAGATTCCTTAGAACTGAAAATATTTCTGAGTGTGTTAGCAGCTGGGTTTTTGTTTGCCCCTTCTTCCAGCAGCTGCTAACTTCTGTAACCAGGGCTCCATAATCCTAATAAAAAGGGAAGTAGCAAGAGAGGAACCTCAGAGTGAATTTGGAGATTGTAAAAATCACACTCTCCTCTTTTTCTCTCATTGAGTACAAAATGTAATCACTTTTCTCTCTTTTCTTTTTTCTCTGTTTGAAAGCATTTAGGTTGAATGAACCTGCCACCCTTCCATTACCATGGAATCACTTCTGTATTCAGCCTGAAAGAGCGAGTGTGTGGGAACAAGTGAGCAGCCCACAGCCAGACAACCGAGCAACTGACCCGCCTTTACACACTGCTGTAAACACACGTCCTATTTGAGCTTTTCGCAAGAAGCACACAAAAGTAATAAAAGGAAATAACACAGAGACCTTAAAGAACACGGTAGCACAACTTTGAACCTGAACAGTTAACTGAACTCACTCTGCCACCAGAGCTGCTCTACCGTTAAGCTATGGGGCCTGTTGTCCTTCCTGATGCTTCGGAAGCAAAAAGCCCGAACCGTAACCCCTTACCTGGTTTCTGACACTAACAACAACAAACACACATAATATACCTGGAAATAATTACGAAATTATTTAAAAACATTGTCTGTTAGAATGGATTAGGAATTTTTTTAGATACTTAAATAGCACATTTTTACAAGAAAAATTAATATATCCTACTAGCAGAAGCTGAAGTTAATTTTGGTCATAAATTAAACTCACCGTTGTATCTGTGAATGTGTAACGAGGCGAACATCTTTAAACCTTTCTCCAGCTACTGGTTGGGGCTTCGGATCGATGTTCATCATTCATTGTTACCTTGGCCAGGCCCTGCAAGCACCGAGTGTAAAATGCCATTTTCAATAAACCGGAAACGACTGAGCCGCTTTTCCCTGAACGAGGAAGCTAACCTGCAAAGAGCTCATAACGTCGCTAACTGCTACACTGACATTGTATTTAGTGGAAGCTAATGCTAAAGCTCTAATTTAATGAGTTTTTCATCTGATTATTGTAACGCTTTTTCTCCTTTAATGGTTTTATTTGTCTTATATAATACGTTTTCTTATTTTAATACTTTCTCATCTCATTAGTACAATTTTTCTGACTTTAGTGAGTTTTTATTTTATTTTCATTTCTTTTCTCCGAAGAGTTGTTGCGGCGCTAGTGGCTCGTATTTTTTGCGACAGTAGGCAGACAGGAAGGAGGGCGAGAAGAGGGGGGAGGACATGCGGCAAAGGTCACTGGGACTGGGAGTCGAACCCACAACGTTTTCCCATTTAGCAAGTTTCTCATCTCGTCATAATGAGTTTTCTTGTTTTAACGACTTTTGTATATCGTAATGAGATCCTGAAGCTATTTCCAAACTCTGGCTGCTTCCTTAGACTCTTATGTGAGCATTTCTCTCTGATTATCCAAACTGAGATCAATATGGCCGCTTTCCTCTACAAGTAAGATACTGACTGCTCATTGGTACTTAACAGAAACTCAGAATACATCAGCAGTGTGTGTTTGCATTGTTCTGAATGTTGTGATGATTATTCTGTTTTCTGCTCCTCAGTCCAGCCACCTGATGGACAGTCGAGGCCTGAGCTGCAGCAGGCAGAGCCTGAACAGACGGGGATCGCTCGGTGGGACCAGCTAACACACACATAACACAAATCATTTAAATACAAGAAAAACTGATGGATTGTTTAAAAACTGGACTCAAAAATGCTGCTGTGAATCAGCATCAAGAGGATTCCCCATCATGAGTCTCCAAAAGATGGTCGCTGCAAAGTGGGGGTCAACGGTCGAATTTGACTGCAGGAGAGTTATCCTGAGCAGCAACAAGGTTTAAGACTGTCTGCAACATTTCCTTTTCTTGCTCCTGTTTTCTTAATTGTAAGAATCAAGTTTAACAGTTTTAAACGCTAAATCTTTAAAACAAAACAAAATAATCTATTTATTCTTTTCACAGCCAAGGAAAAATCTAAAAATCTCAAATAGTTTCATTATAAACATTCATCAAAAAGAAAAAATGTAAAATTTCTGTGTTTATAAAGTAGGTTTTTATGAACTTTAACATATCTATCAATTATCAAGTCATTTTCTATCTTCAATTTGGGACCAAAATTGCAACATTTGTTCCATTTCCAGCTGCTGCGTTACTTTTTCAAACTGCACTGAATTAAACCTTTTGAAAAACCTCAAGTGAAAATTTCCACGATTATTTAAAAGTTCTGGATTTTTTTGGTCTAAATTTAATTATTTTTTGTCTTTCTGTCTACAACAGCCTTAGTATGCTGCCACATAAATGGAGCCTTAGTTTGAAACTACATAATAGATTCAACTGGCAACAGAAATCTGACAGATTAGGAGGATTTTTAACAAAAGGATAATTTTTTAAATTAGGTTAAACACTAAGATGGTTTCTCTCTTTTGTTGAGTCAATTTCTGCTTTAATAGATTAAATTAGATTAAATTTGACGAGCCCTGACTCAGGTCCTGCCCTTTTTACCAAATAGAAAAAGTGATTTACAGATTCTTTCTCTACACAAATAAAACAACTTTACTGCATTTCTATTAACATTTTGCATGTTTTATTTGTAAAGCACTAAAAAGTTTGGACACAGCTGGTTAATCGTTTCTAGCAGGAATGAACATTTGAAAAAGTTTATAAAATTGTAGCTTTATTGTCTGTTTTAGTGAAGTATTTAAAGTTTAAAGGTCAAACATGTTTTTGTTAAAGATGGAAGTTTCTGCACTCCATGTTCTGATTGTCAGATTTCTTTTTATATGAATGATTGTATATTTGCTGTGTTAAATCACCGCTGTTTGTTTGGGGAGTTGAAGTTATACTGTTAGTTACCATAGAAACCGTATTTAAAAATAAAACACATTTAGGGTTAAAACTGAAGAAGTTTACTCTGGTTTAGAGGAATGTTTGTGTTTTATATCTACAGATTTGTACAAAGTTAAATAGGATTAAAGAGAATTTAAACCATGACATGAAGTTTTTTGGTGTTTTTTGTGTTTACTAATGTTATTTTTAAAAATCAGCTTCAAAAGCAAATATTCTGCTTTGTGCTGTTGCTTTTCTTCTGCAGAGCATCAATGCCCCTCCCCCACCTAATGCTGCAAATCAGCTGACTGCAATGAAGTTTTCCAGGTTGACTGATTGGAAAAACTTCCTCCAAAAGGAGAAAAATGTCTTTTCTTTTGTGTTTAACTTAGCTTTAGTGCTAAGCTAAAAATTAGCTCAACTAATAGATTAGTGGAAAATGCTGCTAATTATGACAGAAAAGAATAAAAATTTAACTCAGAAGTTCTAGTTTAATCTGTTGGGGGATTTTGAAGTCAGTGACTTTTTGCTTAGTGACGGATATTTCATCATTCAGTACATTGAGTCAGCCAACGCAGACGGAAACTGTGATACTATCCCAAGATGATAATCAGGCAAAAAAAATATGTGTTAAGAAAAACTGTGAAGGTAGAAATGAATTTAGTGCAAAGGAGCAAATAGTCATGGTTTCTATGCCAAAAAACCTGCTGGCTTATTAAAAATGCACCACAGAAGCCCGACCCGACTATCAAACAGGTAACTTTGGTCCAACCGGGCTCAGATTGTGGGTCAGAACCTCAGAGGTTCAGCTAATATTTTAGATTTTCATGTCTCTTCATTCATTGTTTTATGATATAAATGCATGTTGCTGCAGCAACATAAAGGGGCTGGTAGTGCTTAATATTCCAAATAATAAATGTTTTGAGTTAAATGGGCCTAAAATATCTCAGCTCTTTGAAATAAACAACTTTTTCCAGTTGAAGATCTAAAGTTTAGATTTACCCTGAAAAACCTGGTTATGTTGCAACAAAGCTGATAATGTTGCTGAAGCTTCAATCCAGATTAGCATCACTCAGCATGCTCACGCCAGCACACAGAGGCTGAACTACATGCAATTGGAAATAATTACAAAATGGGGCTGCACAGTGGCGCAGTGTTGTCTTGCAGCCAGAAGGTCCTGGGTTCGATTCCCAGGCTGGGGTCTTTCTGCATGGAGTTTGCATGTTCTCCCTGTCCATGCGTGGGTTCTCTCCCGGTACTCCGGCTTCCTCCCACAGTCCAAAAACGTGACTGTCAGGTTAATTGGTCTCTCTAGATTCTCCCTAGGTGTGTGTGTGCATTTTTGTTTGTCCTGTATGTCTTTGTGTTGCCCTGCAACAGACGGGCGACCTGTCCAGAGTGTACCCTGCCTCTCGCCCGAAACGTAGCTGGAGATAGGCACCTAGGCACCCTACCCCATTAGGGACAAAGGGTGAACAGAAAATGGATGTTCCAGATTTATAATCTAAAGATGTTCCATCAATCCTCCTGGAGGACAAACTGACCACTTCTCCTTCCTCTGCTTCTTTCTCCTACTGCTCTCCATCCTTGAATGTCTGCAGGTTTTGCTGACATTAAGTTTATGTTCTCTCTCTGTTTCTTCTCTTCATAGCAGCTACACCTGGGCTCATTTCTGTTTAGCTGTGACCCCTTCCTGGAGGGAAGCTGAGCTACTGCTGCCAACAACATCAGGTTCCCCTTCAGTGGATCACACACCTGGATCCTCTCCGCCCACATGCAGAACAAAGACTGAACTAAACACAGGAACAACAGAGACTGGTGAAACCCCTGAATCCCAGTAGGCCCAGTATGAACCCATCTTCATGATGAGCTCCTAGGAAGGAGGCGTTGTCTCTGAAAGCAGCCAAAGACCTGAACTGTGACGTTCAGGAAGTAGCAGATAAAAAAGCTTAAAGTAGGAAGTGTTCAAAGTTTGGAGCCACATCCTGATCACATCAAGAGACGAAGCTTCACTCCACATCCAGAGGAAACATGGACCAAACAGCTCTGATGCTGCTTCTGTGTCTCTGCAGCTCAGGTAGGACTCCACTTTCAAACAAAAACACTAATATTCACTAGAGTTCAAATTAAAAATGATCGACTGATAAACATGTTAAATTTTACAAACAAAAAACTGGAAACTGTTTCTAGTCTCAGATCATAGAGCTGCTGCTACACAGTTAGTGATGTTTATATTGTCTACTTGCTGCTAAGGAGCCAATAAAATCAAGAATTGTTGGTTTTTGTGTTTTTATGATGTAAAGCACTTTGAACTGCCTTGTTGCTGAAATGTGCTATAAAATAAATCTGATTGATTGATTGATAAGGAGAAGCTGCAGAAACTCTGCACCAGCGCTGAATCTGCGCAGTAAACAGGTGGAGCCACATAAAATGGCTCCTTCTGCATGAATTCTCTCATCTTCCTCTTGGCTCCACAGGTTCTCTATGAGGTTCTGGTCAGGCCCGTTTGCTGGCCAACCGAGCCCAGTAGCACCACGGTCATTGGACCAGCTTCTGGTACCGCTGGTTGTGTTGGTGAAAACGTTTGAGCTCCGTCTGACGTGGGAGTGTCTCAGGCAGGATGTGGAACTCGCCTGCTGCAGATTAGAATCAATCAACCAATCGATCAGTTTATTTGTAAAGCACATTTCAGCACCAAGGCGGTTCAAAGTGCTTTACGTCATAAAAATCACAAAAAGTCCTAAAGACACCACACAGTAAACCAGTAAACAGTACATTTTGTCAAAGTGTCGTCGTTACACATCAAAATGTTGTTCAGTGTTTCATTTATTATGTTTCTAAAGCAAATCTGACCAGCTGGGTTTTTAGTCCAGATTTAAAGGAACTCAGAGTTTCGGTTGTTTTGCAGAGTTAATTGTTGAAACAGCTTTTCAATAATTTAGCTGATGAATGAAAGGTTGGAGATCGGCCTGTAATTCTGCAGTAATGATTTGTTCAGATCATTTAATTTTTTATATCAGTGGTTTGAAAACTGCTGGGGGAAAAAACCTGATGAGAGCAAAGAGTTTAATATTTGAATCAGATCAAATGAAATGACAGGCAGGACTTTCTGAAGAAAAGTTGTGGGTGTTATTATCTTTGGGCATAGCATCCATATTAGATTTTGTGTGGCAGTGAATGTTGACCCTCTAATATTTTTAATTTTCTCTGCAGCGTATTTGGCAAATTCATTGCAGGCCGAGTTTGATTGCAGGTCAGGTGGTTTGTCAGCCTGTCAACTGTGGCAAATAAAGCTCAATCATTGTTCATGTTTTTGTTTATGATTTCTGCAAAGAGTGTTTCCTATGCATGTTTTAGTGTGGAGTGATAGCTTCACAGTCTTTCTTAATAGATTTCATAATAAACAAAGTTGAGTTTTACTTCATTTACGTTCGGCCCTACGGCTAAATTGTCTTGCAGATCTAAATGTTTGCACATTTTTGCATGGAGGTTTGTTCCTACCAGACACGACCTTCACTTTAATTTAGGCAAAGAAATCAATGACATCTGAAATTTTACGATGGAAGTTATCTACCAGCTCATCTACAAGGTTAGATGAGCTGCTCTGATTCTGATTGCTCTGCATTCAGAATCAGAATCTGTTGGATTTGACAACTTTTTACACAAAAACAATGAATTTGACTTTGGTTGGTTTCAGTAAAGACATAAAATATAAATGGGTAGAAAAGGTGAATAATAAGAAACATTTCAGGTCTTACTACAGAGTGTTAATAACATTAAAGTCTGGGCTTTAACTAGGCCATTCCAACATAAAGATGCTTTGATCAGAACCATCCATGATAGCTCTGCCTCTAACAGGAGGAAGAAACAAGAGAAGATCAAATAAACACGATCAACAGGATCCTGTCAACACATCCTGAATCTGTCTTTGCTTTTTGTAACCCAACATGTAAATGTTGTTTCTTCCAGCGCTGTCTGATGAACTCAGACTGGTAGCAGGAAGGAGTCGCTGTGTTGGCAGACTGGAGAAGAAGGATCTGGGAGACTGGGAACCAGTGAAAGATTGGAACTGGAACTATAACTTTACATCAGTAGCTGCAGCTTGCAGACAGCTCCACTGTGGATCTCTGGTGTCATTACAAAGAGATAAATACGGCAATCTAGAGATCGTCTGTTCAGGTGATTTCATATCCTGGCCATTGCCTTCCTGTTCTGCTTCCAACTCCACTTTTAAAAAATTCTCACTTCCAGCTCAGTCTGGGCTTCTTCCACTTCACCTGGATTCACTCTGGTAGATTTTCTACCAGACCAATCAGCGAACAGAAGGAGAAGTTTGAACAATGATTTATTTTTTCTTATTTTAGAAACATAGTCTCTGTAGCTTTAGCAATGCAGTGGAGGAAGTTCAGTCCATGGTGGCCACACTTCCAAATATTGAATTAACTTTAACGGCTCTTCTCTGTTTTGTGGTGGACAAATTATTGTAAGGTAATATCTGCTGGTTGTATTGTCTTCATTCTAAATGCTAGTGATTCTCACCAAATGAAGCTGTTTGGGTTGCAAGCACAAGGTTGGGAGATGTTTTCCTGCAGCTGCATGAGAACCAGAGCGTCTCTCCCTCAGCCTTGGTATAAAACTCCTGCTGTCTCTGCCTGAAAGAGTTTTCAATCGGAAATGTTTCACTATTGATCCTCTTATATGTTCTCTGTATTGTGCACAATATGCTAGTAAACCTGATTGAGTGATTCCATCTAACAGTGCTTGGTAATTGATTTTTTCTACATGTTTACAGCCCAGGAAACTTCCAGTAAACTTCTTAGTGTGGATCTGGTGCATTGCATGTCATGGACAAACGTTAGCAACTGGGTGAAATTTAAAAGCTCAACACAGTCCAGACTCTCTGGATGAATCAAAGTGTAGTTACAGAGTGGCTGGTTTTTACCAGGTTAGTGATTTAATGAAGTTTGATTAGATTAAAGGGGAACCAGTGGAGCAGATTCAGGGTTATAAAAACCTCGATGTCATTGAGAAGAAGCTGATCACATATTGAACTTCCTCCACAAATTAAGTTTAAAGTGTAAAAAGATGATAGTTTTCTATTATTCTGTGACTAAATCTGTTCTCACATTTGCTTTGCAGAAGACAAGGATGAAATATTAATAATTGATAATTCATAGGTTCTTTGTGATGTTGTAGTGTAATTTTCTCTGTTTGTTTTAAGTTTTTTTCCCACCCATCTCCAGGGCCGGCCTGCAGTATAAGCAGATGCTAAAAGTGCAAAGAATATTAAACAGTAGATTTAAAAATAACAAAACTCTGCCCAGCTCCTATTAAGGAAGAATAATTTAACATTAATTTTGGACAAAAGTTTAGCCTCTTCTTCCTTAGAGTCCCGGAATCTCTGGCAGGCGGGCTGCAGCTGGAGGAAGTGAAACCACGACACTGCGCGTTGCCGTCACAGATCACGGAGTTTAATTCATAACAAAGCAATCGACAACAAAGCTGCAGAGATACAGAGATATATTCATTACCTGTAACAGGAGAAATAGAAAAAGAAACACAAAGAAACAAGGGGGGCAAAGACGCGTCTTTGGAGAAAGCTTTTTTATGCCAAAAAGCAAAACAGTGGTAGCATTCTGAATTTTTAACGTTTACATGAAGTTTTATACTGAGTGGGTGTTTCTTCAATTTAATATATTCAACTAAGGCGTTCCGCTCTTTAACCAATTAGAACTCCCGTATGGACTACAGGAAACTTGAGAAGTCTCCCAATTTACAACAAAGTTCCAAAGGCGTCTGGTTTCTATCGAGAGACAAAGGCGGACCAGTTAATCTTGGACGATACCAGGTACGAATGTCCCCGGCGCCGAGAGTCTTAAGATAAGATTTCGCAGACACCCATAAATCTGACGTCTCTTCCATTATCTCTCCTAACGTTCTCGAAGAGACTTGCATCTGGTAATTTTCAAAAAATGTTATCTTTGCAAACCCCAGTTTTGCTTTTGGACACTCGGCCCCCCAAAAGATTAAGTTCTGCTAAAATAATACATAAAATCCACAGGACAAAATAAAGTATACTTTCCTGAGCCATTTTCTAATAATAAAGAAAACATTTTCATTCAAACAATTTCCATTTGCTTCTAATATCGTCAGAGATAATACAGTTTTCAAATACATTCATCCTTTAATAGTTTTTAAATGAGATAATACAATCTTCAGTAAACATGGTATTAATACTTAGAAATTAAATGTTACGGGGTTTCAATCTTCTATTTTGCATTAGTTTTACACCATCGCAGATGCTGGCTTCAAGCAGGTCTCCCCCCCAACTGCTTGCAGGAATGCTAATTTATGACTCTGTGTTCTAGCCGGGCCGCAAAAGGCCCCATTTGGTGATCTGCATTCTAACCCCTGTCTGTCCAGTTCACAACAAGAGTATCAAACCTACCCTTTT
This sequence comes from Xiphophorus hellerii, assembly GCF_003331165.1. Classification (NCBI taxonomy): domain Eukaryota; kingdom Metazoa; phylum Chordata; class Actinopteri; order Cyprinodontiformes; family Poeciliidae; genus Xiphophorus; species Xiphophorus hellerii. The sequence goes on along the minus strand of NW_022587653.1, from coordinate 215,639 downwards.
ACACATGCGTAAAATTAACTGCATTAAGCACCAAAATCAATAATTTTCCTCGACACTCCCCTCTCCACCCGTTCTCCACCAGTTGGTTGGTTCCTCCACACAGAGTCTGCTCTTTATTGGAGCTTTGCTGAACAAACTGGAACCAAATTCAGTGAAAATGTTGAAGAAACTTTTTTCTTTCTGCATCCACAGACTCAGTCAGGCTGGTTCAAGGGACCAACCGGTGCTCAGGCAGACTGGAGGTGAAGACCAACCAGTCGTGGTCCTCAGTGTGTGAAAAAGACTTTGACCTGCAGGATGCAGAGGTGGTCTGCAGGGAGATTAGCTGTGGGCCTCCTTCAGTCCACCAGGGGGCGCTCTATGGAGAAGCAGAGGCTCCAGTGGGGAGCAGAGAGTTCCTGTGTGAAGGCAGTGAGTCTGCTCTGCTGAACTGCAGCAGCAGGAAGAGTTCAGGTAGAAACAGTTGCTCACCTGGTCAAGCTGTTGGACTCACCTGTTCAGGTAGAGGAGGATCTGCAGACCTGCTGCTGTTCACTGCTTCAGTTCCTTCATTAATGAACTCTCTGTCTCTGCTCACATCAAGAAAACTTCAGGTTGGTGGGAGAGGCCAGCCGATGTGCCGGGAGACTGGAGATGTTACATCAAGAAGAGTGGAGACCAGTGGCTGTTTATTCTAGTTACTGGGACATGAACTTAGCTGCTGCAGTTTGTGCTGAACTGGACTGTGGTTCTGTTGTTTCAGCAAGAAATTCAGAGGAAGCTTCAGAGAGACCAGTTTGGTGGATCTGGTCTGGCTGTTTCCAGTCAGGATCTGCATTAAAGAACTGTTTACCTGATGATGGAAACAGTGTTTCGCGCCTTTACTTCATCTGCTCAGGTAACTCTGAACTCTCATATTTATTTATTTTAAAATGTTTCTTCCATCAGGTTCCAGATGTCTGCAGAGAAACCGTCACCTTTAACTAAGAACCTGAAACCTTGAGGAGAGGGAAACTAAAATAATTTAAATATCCAGATAAAGTTTTCAGTTTAGCCACATCGATGAACAAAAACTCATTAGAGATCATTTTAATTTATCATGTGACTAATTAATTGTTTGTTGCGACAGGCTCACTGTTGACCTATCAAATCAACGTTTAACACATTATGTTTTATT
>NW_022587653.1:128775-214383 GCF_003331165.1 Xiphophorus hellerii | reverse complement strand
CTATTTGTGTTTACCGTTTAGGAGCTTACAGTGATAACTCCTCTCACCTGGGGGGTTGTTGTTCAAAACAGCGTCACACACGCTGATCTTCAGGATGAACGCTCTCAGCAGCTGCTCCACGTGCGACAACAAAGTGTCTGAGCTGTGCCAATCAATTACTCCAGTTAGTGATCAAAAAATACAATTGAAGTGACTTTGACAAAAGGTAGCTGCACTTTGGGTATTGCTGGTCCAAAAAGAGGCTGCAAACCTGATTGAGAGCAGAGGAGGTTGGGAGATCTCAAACACAAATCTCTCGACCGGATGATGCTCTTTGTCCATGATGACCACGACCACCTTCTCTGCATCGTTCTATGACGTGAATATGATAAACCATCAGCGCCGTCGCAGAGAAAAAAACCAGCCGAGCTCGTCTTACCTTCTCGATGAGTGGCTTCACACAATGTAAAGTGTCTTGGATGTACTGATTCAGCTCAGGGTGACAGGACATCTGAGGATAATTGTGCCAAAAACAGAACACAGTCAAGCAGATCCGTCTTAGACGTGTCGTGCATTTCTTCAGAAGTCTCTACCTGCACGGGTACGTTGTATTTCTTCCTCTTCTGAAAGATTCCAGAGGGATAGACTTCACGCACATACAGGATGAGATGAATCGCGACTTCCAGGAACTCGCACAAAATATCAGCAACCACTGGAAGAGAGGAGTAACCCTGAATCAGGCCACTTATGCACTGTTTAAGGGAGGAGGATGACAAACATGAACCAAACTGCGACAGGAAGTTATTTAATTATGTTACAATACAAATCAAGCAGTAATAAACATTAGCAGGAAACTAAAACTGCATTTTGGCACACCGTTAGCAAAGGGTGGTTCTGCAAAGTATGCAATCTAGGAGTGTAAATACTTGCATAGGCCACACTTTTTCTAAAGAAATCCAATCAAAACAGCTGAAGTTTGTGGTTATAATGTGACAAAAGGTGAAGAAAAAAAAGTTCAAGAGGTTTACATACTTTAACTAGGCATTGCATAATAAACAACAGCAAAAATGAATGAAATATACATTGTTTCTCATTCACGTGGTTTATGTATGATCACGGTTTTCACATTCGGAGTGAACATTTATGTTTTATTTACAGCCTCAAATATTTTAGGTTTTAGAAAAATGACTGAACCTCATAAATGAGTTAGGGTTAGAATTTTATGTTAAAATCAAACCCCGCTAAAATATCCGACTCTCCGGGAATCCTTAACTTGTTCTTATTGTTTAGGATGAGAATAAAACAGCTAAATGATCAACTCCAGCACTGTAAAACAAATCTGATGTTCTATTTTATAATAATAATAATAATAAAAAACAGCATATATACTATAGAAATATATGCTATACTTTTATAGCATATATTTCCACTTATTTCATCTCTCTATTAAGCTTCAAATATTGTCCGAATATTAAAACTACGAAAAGAAACGTGCTGCTGTGTTTACCGGGGACTCAGAGAACACACAGCCTCCAAAAATAAAACCAACTCACAGTTTTATTAGGCTGGCTGTCTTACCTTGTCCAAAGTTAAGGTCTTGTCTTGTCAGGGTTGTCATTGTCAATTTCCCAACAAAGAGAATAGAGGAAAAATGTTTCTTCGAGCTAGCTCTGCTTGGGAAGCAGTAAAATATTCGTTTTGCTGCTAGTTGCTTAACATTCCTCTTTTGTGTCGATGTTTGGCAGAAATGTCAAGAATTAAAATGACCTCCTATTATCAGAGAACAGTGGCAGCAAAGCAAACAAACTTAAATGGGTATATTATAATCTTCTTAACAACCAAAAGAGCGGCTAATTCCGTGATGTTGCCGAGGATACCAAAGCCTCGTGGCGCACGTGAATGACGCAGCGTATTGTTTTGGCTCGCTCCAACAATGTCCAACAATGATGACGTAAGCTTATCCTTTGGCGCGGTTGGTTTTGTTTTTCTCTGTTCTTCCAGATGTATTGCGTATTTTTTAACATAACAGTGCATTCTGCCATTAAGCTGGGCAATAGGGGGAACAGATCAGTTCGGTTCCAAAGAAATTTGAAACGTTGGTCAAATTTGCTTCAAAAGAATTATTAACTTCTTTAAAAAAAAAAAAAAGAAAAAAAAAGAAAGTAATTCACATGCATTTCTCTTTAATTAATAGAATGAAATTTCAGCTGTGTCTCTAAATGACCATGAGCACTTTGCTTTGCCCTGTGATGGACTAGTGACCTGTCCGGGCTGTACCCCACCTCTAGTCCACACCCGCTGGATCTTCCCCGCGACCCTGCAAGGACAAGATTACTTCGGAACGGATTACTTCAGCAATAAAAGAAAAATAATAATAAATTAACATATTGAACAAATTCTTGACAGCTACTTCATTCTCACCATTGCTCATGTCATTTGGGTGAGACAAAACGTCTTTTGGCATTTTCTATGTTCTTTCTGCTATTTTCTATTAGCTGATATTTTTTTTTGTACTTCCCATTCTTATGCAAAAATGTATGATTATTTAACATGCAGTTTAAAATGTGTAAAATGATTCCTACACCTTGTTTCCCCCCCCCCTATATTTTATTGATATTACAGCCACAGCTGGTGCAGCTGTTCTGTGGCAATATCCTAGGTTTGTCGGAAAACATTAGTGAATAAACAGCTTCATAGAGAAACCCTTTATATATTTTTTCCCCCACTTCACATTGTCTTCCGTGCTTTGTGCTGTTTCTAAAAGTCCCGTTATACATATTGGAGGTTGTGGTTGAAATGTGGCAAAGTCTGGAAACAGATGCGAGGTATTTGTATTGCATGGCAACATGCCATAAACAAACGGCAATTTTTATGCATTTTGCTTTTCATATGTGAAGAATAAAGCGGGGAATATAACATTTATTGCCATTTTAAAATAATATCTTTCCAGATAAATGTTTAGCAATTGCGTCTGTTTTCAAACAAATCCATACTAATATAATTATGATTGGCAAATGCAGTTATTGTTTTTGTCTTCTGTTTCTTAAAAGCAGTAAATCTGTAAAATAAAATACAAATCAAGTTTTACACATGTTCCAGGCATCATTAGACTGTTCTACAAAAAAAAAAAATTGAGAATAGAATTCGGATAATTCTGCAAATAAATACGAAGAAAAATGTTGATGTGTGGTCTACAGCTACACATTCCTAACACAGAGCAGTCAATGAAGTCTTTTATTTTGAAAATTCGGCTGGGCTGATTTTACAACCTGCTCAGAGTTGAAGCCAAAGATCAACCACAACCTGCAACTCTATGCAAAGAATGTCGATGAGCTTTACTTTATGCAGATCTGTCAGGAAACCATGACAATGAGGTGACACTTTCAGATGGTAAGCACTGTGGTCTCACTTCACAAACCTCTTAATTAGAGGCCATGTTTCACATTGATATAACCTGCATGTGGAATTGCTGTTTTTGCACAAGCCTAAACTGTGCAACCGAACTCACCCTTCCGATGAAAGTAAAATGGTTTTGATTTAACTCTTGGTACAACTCAGAGAGGCTTATCTACTGTAAAAAATGCTACAGACTGGAGGAGTGTTCACTTTTCACCTAGTTTTTTTCACTTCTTCACATATTAACTATCCAACAGCTGGCCATGGTGGAGTTTGCACATACGCTGCTGTAAATGCATTGCTGTGCATAACCGTTGAAAGGGCACACGTACCCGGACCTCCTTGCAGATTGTGAAGTCATGCCGTTTTTGGAGTTCGTAGCTGGGAGCATTTCAGGTAGAAAAATTACTTGTGAAGCAAATACAGCACGATGCTTGAATGGCTGATGCAACAACGTCTCCCTTGATGGCTTTTGCAGGTGCAGTGGGAATCGCAGTGGGACATCCGTTGGACACAGTGAAGGTTACATGGAGCTCTGAAAGCCTGTTAATGTGTCATCGTGTCTAAATCATGCTTATGATGGAACAATGTTGTATTCGTAGGTGCGTCTGCAAGCCAAGTCTGTGTATAAAGGGATATTTGACTGTGTGACCAAGACATACTTGAACGAAGGAGTAGGTGACTCATCCTTTGTTTTGTTTTGTATTTCTGATTAAGCACAAACCTGTTGCAATTAGGATTATGAGGTTGATGTTAATGTTTTGTATCTTCTCTATCAGTTCCACGGATTCTTCAAGGGCATGTCCTTCCCTGTTTTGACCACTGGCCTTGTCAACTCCATTGTCTTTGGCTCCTACAGTAATGCTTTAGATTACCTCTCTCAGTCTGATCGTCGTCTCACCAGCCACCGCAACCAAGTGTCTTCACTACAAGTCTTTACTGCGGGTTGCTTTTCAGGCATGGTGCAGGTAAGCTCACTCATCGGCTCATTGGTTTTCACACAAACATCTTCTTACAGAGCCTCGGGTGAACGAATATGCCTGTGATTCTGTTTGAGCTTGGGCTTCAGAATGAAGATTGTTCTTCTAAAGAACATAAAGAGTGAAAACAAGCAAAAGCATATTAATTGTGACATGAATTTTAATATGATTAAGGATGGGCTTTAAGTAAGAAAGAAGTCAATGATGTCTTACAGATTTTTACATTGCTAGAAAGTCTGGAGTGTAAATCAAAACACAAATGCAAATGCTTAATGTATTTCATTAAGCCTGCCTTCAAACAGCAAAAACTTATTAAAGTTGGATTTTGTTTTTTAAACCTAATCTAAATCATTTATTTAATTCGCCTGCAGATGGCAGCACATGCCCAAACCTCAACTGTTACCAGAACAATAACTTTTTTGTTTTTTGTTGTTTTTAAAAAAAAAAAAAATCAAAATTAAGGACACAAAGAGAAGTACAAGAAGTTTTTGGGTTTATTATTTTAATGAGACAATTTATACTTATGCCATAAAAATGTATTGGCGCTTTATAGAGTTTACCATTTCGAATGATTGCACTTATTTCAATATCACACAACTATAACCTGATTAAATGCAGAAAGCTTTTTTTTTTTCAAATAAGGATTTAATTAATAAGGATTAAAGGGTATCTGTCCCAACTTGGCCCTATTTTAAAATATAATTGCCCCTTAAACCAACAGTGATAAAGATGTGTCAGATTAAATTAATCAAATGTTGATTTAACAAGAGGGAAGTTATATGTTCACATTTGTTTGGAAATCTCTTCCTCCTAATACACAAAATCGTCATTTGAAATGTACATTTTGTATTCACTTACCATAACTTGCTATTTTCTTTTCTTAACTGACATTAAAGTTTGTTTGGCGGTCTGAAGCATTACAGATTTTCATGGGACAGTAAGCGACAACGTGCCAAAAATACGTTCAGCAAATTAAATCTTCAGTCATTTGAGTGGATTATCCCTTTAAAATTCTTTGCTCCCAGGTGCTGGTTTGTGCCCCGATTGATCTGGTGAAGGTGCGTCTGCAGGGTCAAACAACGGCCGAGCGGTACCGTGGACCCATACACTGTGTGGCAGTCATACTCCAACAGGAGGGGGTCAGGGGTCTCTATAGAGGAGGGGCGGCTCTGGCTCTGAGGGACGTACCATGCTACGGACTCTATTTCCTGCCTTATGAGCTCATTCGTAAGGCCCTGACTGAGACCGGAGAAGAGCCAGGTCAGGCTGAGCTCACTGACACAAGAAACCATGAGTCAGTCAGACTATGCCAGGATGAAAGCCAAAATAATGTAATTACTGTTCAATAATTTAAAAAAAAAAGTACTTGAAAAGAGTCACACCTAGAAGGTTCATATTTGCTGTTTGCACAACCACTAGTATATTAGCACAGCAAACATAAGAGCTACATGTTGCACAAATAAGACTAATGCCTGGCTTTCAAAAATGACCAAAGAAAAGTAGAAAGTTAGGCCAGAAAGTCTGTTATTGGAGTGAAAATTACAGGTCAGAGGTTATGTGACGTCTTTGGTGTGTGCGTAGGAGGATCACAATAAGCTATATATATAAATAATAATGTTGATAGTACTACAGTACTACTATAATATTGACAATACTTCTTCCACTGGCAGATTATTTCACTTAAAACAAGACATTTTTCCCAAGACACTGTTAAAAGTGAAATAATCTGCCATTTGAATTTGTACTTTTTCATCTATATTAAGAAGTTATTAACTTAAAACAACTCTTATATCTTGCTCAACAGATGCTTGTAAGTCAGTTTTGTCTTATTTCAAGTGTACTAAGATATTTGTACTAGACAGACCAAAAACACTTGGTAAGATTTTGTGTTTTTGAGGTGTACACAAAGCAGCCTCAACAGAATTTCACACTACACTTTCCACACTTTTGTTTGAACAAAATTTAGAGATTTCCCTTCCACGTCACATTTAGGCTCTATTTTAGGCACTTTTTTTTTTTTTTACTTCTTCCTACTCCTTTTCAAGCATGTTAAGATTATTGTGGCACAAAAACGTACGTCTTTTGCATTCCTTGGGTATATCTGTTATTTTATACTGCCGTCAATCGTGTTAGTCTATCACGTCAGATGAAAAACCTTTTAAGCTAAAGGTGGTGATGTGATGAAAGGTTGAAAACTGCATTTAGCGTGATTTCATTTTAAAACACCGACCATCAAAGATCTCCACGATTTCCAAAGTGAATGCTAATGTTTCCTCCGTCTTCAGGTACCTTTGCCATACTGATGGCAGGAGGCGTGGCAGGTGTGGTGACCTGGGCATGTGCCACGCCCATGGACGTCGTGAAAGCTCGGCTCCAGATGTCTGGAGCCGGTGGTCAGCAGTACAGCGGGGTCCTGCACTGCATGAGAGTGAGCTTGAAGGAGGAAGGAGTCAGAGTCTTCTTCAAAGGCCTCCTGCTGAACAGTGTCAGGGCGTTCCCCGTCAACGCCGTGACCTTCCTGACCTACGAGAGTCTGCTGAAGAGCTTCTGTCCATCAGGCAAATAGGAAAAACTATTTTCAGTAAATGAGCGCCAAAGGACGCAAGGAAGTTAACGCTACGTCTGATATTTTCAAGGTGATATTGCAAAGAGATGCAAAAATCTGTCCACAGATCAAGGCTAAAACAACCAAAGTTTGTCGTTATATGAGGTAATGTATGCTCTGATAAAAGATAAACAAAGCTAAGCAGCTTTATACCTCAATACCTCAGTAACACAACAGAGAATCCAATATTTTTACTGTAGAAAGTGTTCCATGTTGCAGATGTGCAAATACTCTTACTTTCAACAGCAAAACCTATTATTACCTAACTCTTAGGTTAGATGGTCAAGTATTAAAAAAAAAAGTAAAACGAAGCCGTCACAGCAAAAGTAGCAAAACTAAAAATGACACCCTTCGTTCCAAAGTATGTGCACTGTACAAATGAGGGGCATAATCATCACAGATAGGCTTATTTTATAGACATGACTGGACTCGGTGTTTCATTTATTGTTCTTAATTTCTTCAAGTTTTTGAGCCATGTAAAATGTCTTTTAGATTCACATACATGAATTATTTGGCTTTGCCAAGTCCTTTGGTAGCTACAAATGTGAATCTTTAAAGATTTATGTTGTTACCACACATCTACCTCAAAGATGCTAGTTCGCCACTCGTCTTGCAGATTTGGATGATCTGTTAAGGCCAATCCTAATCCCAGGACGTTTGAAATGTTTTGAATTATTCTGCTTGTTTGCTTATGATAAGTGTTGTTATCTGACCCTGAAGGTTTTATTACAAGCTGTCAACGTGTAAGATCCGAATTTATGCGTTAAACTAGTTTTAGACTTTAAAAGCCGATGAGTTTTGCCTTGAAACAGGTCACCAATGCAAAACACGTTTTTTCTGCACACAACTTTCAAATACACTTTATGCTGTATGTACTGTAATTCTCAAAAATAATAAAGAACTGTATTAAAAGGGTTACTATTATTAGAGTGTATTTTTTTGTTGTCCTTGAAAATACCAGAGAATTCTTTTGGTGTGTCGTGTGTGTGTATATGTGTTTGGATAATATGTGAGGCAGCATTTTTACTTATTAAAGTCTGTTTTGGCTTGTTTGCAAACTCTTACCATAGTTTTATAGGTTTGAAATAAAGATGAAGTTACTCAGGTCATATAATCAATCTTAGAGCACATCTTGTAAGCTAAATATGATTCTGTGCTCCTATTTCTACAATCACAACCCAACTTTTTTTACCCACGCAGTCTGTAGAAGTAACTTCTAAACCTGCGGCTCCGAATCCACATCTGACTCTTTGGACCCTCGACAACGGCTCTTAAAAACTGCCTAAAAATGCTAAACAACTTGAATTTTCAAAATAGATACAACAAAAGTACGTTTCAGCTTTTATTTCACAGAATAATTGCTTTTAATTCCCGTGACAGAATAAAATTTTTTTATTATGCTCAAAACTTTGTGCAACTATCAAGATCCCACGTAAGAAAATGTAGTCATTATCCTTTAGAAAAAGTTAGCTTTTCTTTGCATTAAAACATAACATAAGAGTAAACTTGTTGCTCTTTAAAAATAACAGATTTTCTGTAGTAGATATTTGTCAAAAGCGGTCTTTTTTCAAAAGGTCAGTAATACTTGTGGCTCTACACCTGTTTTATTTTCCTCTACTGAGGGCAGAAATGGCTCCTTTACAATCCAACCTTTACCTTGGATTGTAAAGGTTGCAGACGGCCAGGACTTGCAAACCAAATAAATGACTGACTGCAGGTTGGAAGGGAGGAAACCTTTTATTTTTCTGTAGTGAGCAGCATATTGATAAACTCTCACAGACAGATTTACATCCTTAGTCTGGAAAACCTCAGATATACAGCTTATGGTTGGTTGTTTTCACCTTCTTTATTTAAAAACAAATGTAAGTTTGAAGATGACAAAAACATCCACATCTGTTTGTGTGCACAAACTTGAAAACGGTCAACCAAAACAAAGAGCAGCAACGTGAAGTGAACACGCTGAACGTTAATAAAATGTTTATGTTCGATTCATTCAGCTCTTGCTGTAAATCTGATAAGAAAGGAAAATATGAAGCTGCACCTTCATATTTCATACAGCACAAAACTTCATGAAAGAGTAGAACAATAATAGTGACGATGATTGATAACCGGCGAAGAAACAAAAACAAACATTTACATGACAGAAGCATTCCTGGAATGCAAATCATGGTTTTCTGATATTTCACATTTCCTATAAATGTGTCAAGCCAAACAACAACAACAACAAAAAATCAGGCACCAAAGACTCTTTCACATGTTATAACCTTCAATGAGTTTTCAAGGTTTGCACTGGACGATGCAGTGCGGACTGCACGACCCGTGACAGTTTAAAAGCTGCAGCTCCGACACGTTTAGCAGCGTCTTTACCACAGACGAAGAACCAAGCAGCGCTTCCCTGAGCTTCTCATGTTGACCGCTTTAAAAAAAACTGAAAAAGAGGACGCTTAAAGGGGTCATGAGGTTAAAACGGGTGGTTAAGAAATACTGTTTGTCTCGTTCCACAGGAATGCAGAAGGGTTTATCTAACAGAGGTCCCCGTTCAACTTCGTCTCCAAGAAGGCCGTCTTTTATCTGGAATATGTGGCATTTAATCGTCACTTAGTCTGTGAGGGTTCAAAGTCCTGGTCCTGCAGGAGTGGTTTGTTGCTCTGCTCGGCTACCATAGCCTGCAAGGTTTCCCTCTGCATCTGCCGGGCTTTGTTGTACAAGAGGACGCCGAAGAAGACGACGACGGTGCCGATGGCGCTGAGCAGGGTGATCTGGTTGCTGAACACGATGACGCTCAGCCAAACCGACAGGGCGTGCTTCACCGTGCTGGCGACACTGAGGACGAGGGAGAAACGTTGCTGCTGGTTTTTAAATCTCAAGCACGCCTACAGAGTTGGTCCTTGTGGCCTGCACACTGTAAAACCATACCTACATTTCCATTTTATATTTGTGCGTCTGCAGGCTTCAAGCAAGTCAAATTTTAATGCCTCCTCGAATGAAATTTAAGACAGACAAAAAACAAACTATAAACATAAGGGATCGTCGAGGGGACTTGCTGAATTACAATCAATATTAAGGTATTAATAGCAGATATTGATATTCTAACCATACTTCTCCTTTTTCTCAGCTGCCATATGGATGGTCAAATCTGTACAATCAGATACAATCTAAAGTATGAATATACCACAGTTTCAGCTGCTGTGTGCCGAGTGAAGATCAGCGATAAAAGAGGTTCCGCGGTGCCGAAGTTCACCGCAAAGGATCAGCACATTGCATCTCTCAATTCTGCCGACTCATGGCAAAGGCGGTCAAGTTCAAAGTAAGGAAGTGACTTCACCATTTCCTTACTCTCCTTCAAGGACCTTTCACCCATTTAAACCACATTTCTGAATACCTGATATGAGAATTAGCACCACATCTGCTTATTTCTCCACACACTATTACGCAGCACTTTTGTTGTATGAACAGTAATATGATGCATCTCTAAGGCTTCTAAAGGAAATAATGTCTTACTTTCACTGAAACACTTTTTATGCATTTTAATTTGGCATCTGCTGTTAGCTATTGTTAGAATTGGATTTATTTCCTCGTATGTTTTCATCGCAGGTTTCACTCGAACTCAAAGGAATAATCACAGCGATCAGTTCGGCTTTCTGACAGTTTTTTCATTTCTCAACAAACCAGCAAAACCAGTCACCATCTTTTTTTAAAACTCTGTTAAAATAAGAATGGGTCATTAGGACTAAACTGTGGTGTACATTAGGATGGAGTGCATGTGACCACATCCAACACGTTATCTCAGGATTATACCCAGCTTCAACTGGACTTTGTTGCGCTGGAGATAACAGTGAACATGTTCAATAACTGGAAAGCTCACCTGACAAAGTCGGTTGTAAAATGTTAAAATAGGTCCAAGAAGATAAATTAAACCAAATTAAAATGATTCGGCAGTAAAGCCTGTCACAATAAGCAATACATCAATTCATTGCAATGTAAATTAAAATGGGCTGCACAGTGGCGCAGTTGGTAGCACTGTTGCCTCGCAGCAAGAAGGCCTTGGGTTCGATTCCTGGTCCGGGGTCTTTCTGCACGGAGTTTGCATGTTCTTCCTGTGCATGTGTGGGTTCTCTCCGGGTACTCCGGCTTCCTCCCACAGTCCGACTGTTAGGTCAAATTGGTCTCTCTAAATTCTCCCTAGGTGTGTGTGTGTGTGTGTGTGTGTGTGTGCATGGTTGTTTGTCCTGTATGTCTCTGTGTTGCCCTGCGACAGACTGGCGACCTGTCCAGGGTGACCCTGCCTCTTGTCTGGAACGTTAGCTGGAGATAGACATCAGCACCTCCTGACCCGACAAGGGACAAGAAAATGGATGGATGGATGTAAATTAAAATGAGCGAGATCATTTCAATTGATGGAGATGCTCCCCTTAAATGTCGTTGGAAAGCCACCATACATTTGTCACCCAGTATGAAGTATTTAGTTTGTACTACCTGCCACTTTAACCTGTTTTTCACCTAAGAATCTTTTTTTTTTTAATGTAATTTTGGCTACAGAGACTTCATAATTTGTTTTAATTACTGTTGTTCCATCTGTTTTGTTAGTTTATTTTGGATATTTAAAATGTCAAATGTTAATAAGGCATTATTATTACTATTGCTAGTTTAAAAAATGTCTCAAAATGACAGTAATATTGTTTATCCCAATCATTTCTGGGACAATTTGTGGCTCATCAAAATTTGTCACCATGACAGGCCTAGTTCCCAGCGAGAGGTTGTGGATTGGCGCTACCTGAAAGTGACGGGGGAAATCCGGCCCATCAGGGCGTAGGCCGTGACACTCTGTAGGTGAAACAGACCGCCGTCAAAAAGCAGCAACAGGATAATGTCCTGATTGAACAAGAAGCTCTGTCCACTCTTTCCAGCTACTGGGACGTCCTGGAAACATGGAGACAGGAGTCATTAATTATTCCAGCTGTACCTTTTCAGTCTTATCAGTCATCAGTGGAGCACTTTGACCTCAGCAAACAGAGCTGGACTGATGCATCGCCTAGCACCCTGTCCCATATCATGTTTTCAGATGTTGTCGCTTTATAATCAAAACCTTCAATGAGATTTTATCTGAGCAATTTTGGGGGTACAAGGACTGCTACACACGATGTTCACTTTTCCCACAAAGAAAAATTGGAAAAGTGTGGCAAGCATTTTAATTTATTTTAATAGAATTTTAATAGAACTATTAAAATATGGCCTCTGTGGGTATTTAATTAGCTGCATCAACAATTTAGATGAAAATAAATAAGGGCATGTGTGTTTACTCACCAGGAGGAACACCCAGGCAGGGATCAGCATAATGACTGCTGCTGCACTGGTGTAAAACTGCAGTTCTGGGGGGCTACGACAACAACAACACTGATTTAGAGAGTCTTTAAAACACAACGCTAAAAATGAGGTCATTTTTAATTCTTCTACCTGAATCTGTATGTGTCCCCACTCAGCAGTTTCTTGGAGAAAACATTCTGCAGGCTGGGAGAGACAAATAACAGGTTAGTCAAAGTGTTCACAGTTGAGAAGCGGTAGCGTGGAGCTAGCTCTGAGGTAGAGACCAGTCCATGATGTTAGTGGAGAGCGCGGCGCAGAATCCGAGCATGTTGAAGCTGATCTCCGACGCCGTGCAGAGGGCCAGGCCAGCCATGACAGGAAACAGGGACAGGTTTACCCAGAGGCCTGAAGATTGGAAACAAATAAATGAGTCACCGCTCAGGCTATCTGCAGGTTTCAGCAAGTCAAATTTAAGACTTTTTAAAGCCCTTTTCAATGCCACATTGAATCAAAGATATATACATATATATGTGCGTGTGTGTGTGTAAACAAAGGGGATGGTTGAGAAATCCTGCTGGATTGCGATCAAGAATAGCAACTGTAACATTTCTGGGGTTTGTTTGTGACTCTTGGTAGCTGCTTTGTGTTTTTCACAACACATATGGCTCTCTACAGCCTAAACTCCCCAGAGTGTCAAAATTAAAAGTTTCTTTTTAGCACTGAAAATACTCGTATTGGCAGGCGAACGTCGCACAGCCAGCCGGCAATAAATTTGCAATTACTCATGATGTACGCAAAAAAGCCATCTAACAATGGTATACTGGCAGTGAGTTAGCAGTAGCCTCAACGGCCTCGAGTCACAGAATGCTGTGAATGACGAGGTCTCCAATTTGTTGCCTTACTGAAAACTACATATACAAGGTTAATTAGTACTGCCACGACAAAATGCAAGACTCGTATTTGACGTATTTAAGGCCAACTTGCACTTTTTTCTTTTTTTATTAATGCAAGACATTTTAAGGCCTTCATTTTAGGCACATTCATTTAAAACTTTAAATTACAGGATGTGCAGACACCCCACTGCTACTTTCAAGATGAAACCAGCTCCTAACCAATGGTCTGGCACAGAGAGACACTTCTACTTCAGTGAGCGTCCTCAAATTATTGAGCGTCCCTGTCGCTGATTAAAGCTGCTCTAGAGCTTCAAGATTCCACTTTATTTACAATTTGCTCAGCTGTCTATTAAAGGCTCCCCCTGCAGACTGGGGATGTGCAAAATATATATCAATATGACTTTGCACAACCCTCAGGTTAAGTGGCCTAACAAATGAAATCTGATGTCGTTCTGATTTAAAAAGGAACAATCCCGTAGCCAAATAGAAAACAAAGCCTGATTACTACAGCAAGAACATGTCTGTTCACCTGTGTATTCTCCAAGGATCAACCTGGACATGATCACAGTAAAAATGGGCGCCGAGCTCTTCACCGTTTCAGCGAATGACACCGCCACGTTCTTCAGACTCACCAATCCCAGAACCACAGTGGTGAACCTAGCAAGAGCACAGACAACGCAGCTGAGTGATGTCTAAGTCTGCGTTCACACTGCAGCCTGAAGTGACCCAATTCCGATTTTTTGTCAAATCGAATGTTTTTTTGCCAGGGCCGTTCACACTGCCACACATATGAGACCTGTACGTGTTCTGCAGTGTGAACGGGCCAACGACCTGAAAGTCTCCCGCATGCGCAGTAGAGAACGCAATAGTGTCAGCGTTCTCAGTGTTCTGCCAACCGCCATAAAAAGAAGAAGTGCTCAGTGTTTGTGGAAGTAAACATGGAGGCTAACGGTGGAGCTTAGCTTACACATTTGAAGTCGTTGTCCGACAGGAGCAGCATACTAACAACTTAATCCTCATTATAGTCCGTCGTGGTTGTTGTTTTTCTTCCCGCTTGCGTATGAGGAAGCAGAATAGTGAGATTTGTCCAGTATCAGTGACGTTCAGTTCGGATGAATGCAACCTGAACGTTAGGTCGCATTTGAATCGTATGCGTATTGGATATGGGTCGCATTCGAAAAGAATCCGACCTGTGCTGTTCAGACTGTCATGAAAAGATCGGATACAGGTCGTATTACGTCAAAAAAAATAAATAAATTGGAATTGGGTCACTTCAGGCTGCAGTGTGAACGCAGCCTAATTTGCATTTCTGAAGGCTGCATCAGTAGTTTAATGATGCTCTCATCTGGTTTTGCAATTCTAAAGCAGATAGTCGATATCTGCATATGAACACCTTCATACGTTCAAGTGTTCATGTGGTTTAAAGACAAAGGCGAGCACCTCATTAGTCCAACAAATAGCATGATCATGATGAAGTTGGATGGATATTCAGATCTGGACTTGTGCTTGTAGAGGCAGCAGGGAATGAACATCTTCAGGCAGCCTATGATGGTGGTGGACAGCATCTGAATAGCACCTACATGAGCAAGAAGAAGAAACGGTAAAAGCTCGAGTCGCTAATGGAGATGTTAAGTACAACTTTCACCAGCTAAAATAGACCTGTTAACTTCACTCAGCAAATTTAGGAGCTTTTCTGTATATTCTAACAATTGACAGTTTATAGTAGCTTCCAGAGGTCTTTATATACCCAAAACATTTTCACATTTGGTAACATTACAGCAAAAAACTTCTGTGTATTTTGTGTGTGTGTTTTTTTTTGTTTTTTTTTTTAATAGATTTTATGTGATGCACCAATGCAAAAACTCCCTTTGTTCATACACTTTTACTACGGTGAAAATCTGCACTTTTCAAACATTTTCAATGCAAGTTTACAAACTTTTCCCGCACCACACTTTGGAGATTAAATCAGTACAAATAAATTAAAGACAGTTTCAATTCAATTTCAATTGATAATATGACATAATTTATTACTGTTATTAATATTGTCTTGGTTTTGTTATGGATAAAGTGATTCTGTCTTTCCTCCAAATTTTATCTGCTCACATGCACATGGCAGCACGCTTACATATCCATAACATATAAGACTGGCGACAGTCACACACAAACAAAAACTGATGAAGGAAGCACAACACCTTACAGACGGAGCAGCATGAGGAGAAGAATAAAAGCAGAACTCGCGCTACAATCTTCGCTTCACTTGGTGTCAGCCCTAAGGTGAATGTCACTCTGTATCTGTTCCATTTGTATGATTTGCAACGTCTGATCATTTTTGGCATTAAAGCCTGTTTTATGCTTAACCAAATCTCATTATGTCTCAAGGTAATTTACACCGAGGGGTTTTGGTCGGGTCCCGAAACCGGTAAGCAAACCTGGGTGGTGAACAAAAGGGAAAATGGGTGAACTACAGCAGTATCCTACACAGCACAAAGACATTAAACTGAAATATAACAAAATGTTATGTTTAGAAAATTTTCTCTCACACTCTATACGCCTCAGGGTGAGAATAAAACACAGATTTAACAACAACAAAAAAATCCTCCAAGTTCAGTAACTTTAATATATAGAATATATGACAATCTTTATTTCAATGACACAGATCAATAACTAATTGAACTATTAATAACAATAAATATTCATTACATTGAACAAATCGGCTTGCGTAAAGGTAAATGAGTTTTCCGCTCAAATTTAATGCTTCAAAATAATATAAATAAATACTACAGCTTTATTACAAAACTGTCCAGGGAGAATATCAAGCAGTTTCAAGCACTTTATCCAATAATCAAGCACTTCACTTCAATTCTAGCATTTTTAAGTCTTTCAAGCACCTAAACAAACCCTGGTTAATGCCAATGAATGAAACCCACTGATGTCAATTGCCTTTAAATGTCACCTTAATCAAACCATATTCCTAGTCAAAGTCCAGTAGGCTTGAAGATTGATGCAAACCTATGTTCCTCAGAACAAAAAGAAAATCCTTTGTAAAAAAATGCAAGGTGTTAGGTTAGTACTGATTAGCCGAGTTTAACGCAAACAGACTCCTTACCCAGCATGCTGGGCTCCCCCTCGAGCAGCGACAGGATGTACTTGTTGAGAAACAGGGTGCAGAAGCTGAAGAAGTACCAGAGACCCAGGTAGGACATGGAGCGCCAGTTCCACACGCCGGACTCCGCCTCAATCACCGTGGTCTCTGTAACCGTGATCTTCAGCACCTGCTCCCCCGGCAGGCTCTCGCTCCGGGCCAGCACCACCCGCTCCTGGCGGGTGTGGAACGGCGACAGGAAGTGCCAGAGCGAATGCTTGGCCGGCTGTTTGTTGCCCTTCATCTCACCTGCTGACTGGGTGGATTCACGGGGGACTGGTGTAGCCGGTGAGCGGGTCTGATGGTTAGTTCATCTTCTGACGAACAATGGAAACTATGAGCCTCTTGAGTCTCTCTGTGACAGAATTAAAATGATTTGTTAATTGAAATTGTAAGAACAACATTTTTGCATGCACAAAAGAATAAATAAATAAAAAATGGCACAAAAGTATTCCCCTTAAATTTGCCATGCTTTGCTGTGTTGCAACCTCACACTTTAATTTATTGGGGGATGTATGTAACAGATAAAGTATTGCACGATTGTAATTCTGAGGGAAAAGGATGAATGTTGTTTTTTTTTTAGAAATATCTTACATATGCTGGGTGCTGTGCTGGTGCAAGGGTAAAAGCACATCCCACATATTGAGGCCTAGACCAGTCCTCGATGCTGACGTCACAGGTTCAAGTCCGGCCTGATGACCTTTCCCCTCCTCTCATTATCCACTTTCCTGTCAATTCACTATCAAATTAAGGCCACTAGAGCCAAAAAAAACAAAAAACCTTTTAAAAAAGTGTGGTGTGCCCTGAACAATCTGTTCGACCAGCAAAAGGTAGACACTGCATCAACCGAGAGGGATGCTTTTTTTAATTATTATTACAAATGTATGAACCACGTGTTATTTGTCTTTTCTCTTATTACAAACATGGAAGATGGATGGATCTAATTACAGGACAGCCCTGGACGAAAACCTATGAGAGGCTACAAAAGACTTGAAACTGGGACAGAGACTCACCTTACCCCTTTATGTTGACCCTAATTATAGAGCTGGGTATACAATGGAGTGGCTCAAATTAAAGCTTACTCATGTGTCAGAATGGTCTGGTCAAAATCCAGTTGTAAATCAAATTGAGAAAATGCGGCAAGACACACATTCGTATGTTTGTAAGCTCTAAAATTTGCGAAGAAAAATATACAACATTTAGTTTTCTTATTTGTGTCAGCCTGGAAATTTGCAGCTGTGCGGACAATGAAATATAATAAAGTATGTATTTAATAACGGAACTGAATCCAAATGTAAACCACACTGCCAGATTTGTTTTTGTGTAAAATGTATGGATCACGTGTCATTTGTCTTTTCTATAAATATATATATATATATATATATATATATATATATATATATATAAAGCACACAAGCTTTTGTAACGTGAACTCAAATCATTTTCCTTCGTTTAATGAAGTCGTTGACTATTCTTGTGTCGTTATTTCTACTCAAGTGAATTTGAGGAGTACCTCCCGACCTTATTACTGTATAATGTTTCTATTTATTGGCTTTATGAAACATATAAATCAGAATGCGACCAAACAATAAAGCATTGATTGTAAACCAGGCAGTGAGTCAAGATATTTTGATAAAGCTTGAGTAAACACCAAAGTGCGGAATTACACCCAGTTCTGACGGTGGAACTTGTCAAACTAACAATTAAATGAGGGCACTTGGCGTTTTGGGTCATAAAAACCTTACAGCCAGAAACCAAACTCTTACCTCTGGGTAAATCTGCTCGCTTCAGCCTGGACTGCAGAGCCAGCTGCTCTGTAGAGGTTTCCCAAAGGAGGAAGCTGCACATTAACGCTAGCTAGCTGCGTTTGTTTTCTGCAACAAAGGGAATGCCTCCTCCCATTAAACCACCCGCCATGTTTACTATGCTGCACTACATGACGGAGCAGTAACTAAAACCTCGGTCCGACCGGAAAACGTGCGGCTCCCTGAAGGTAACAGGTTGTTAGGCACCTTCGGTTGAGACGTGGCTGCTAGCAAATTACACGCTGCGTCAAGCTAGTGTTAAACAGCCAAAAGAGAGGAAGTGATAATATTTTAATAAACCGTTTAAATTAAGATAACTGCTTAGCAGAAAACCATTGAATTAAATATGTGCATTTTATTATTCCACCAGAACATGTTTTGTTCAGAATGAAAATGCGCAATGCTACAAAGTAACAAAACCAATCAAAGCGCTTTTATTTTTGTGGTCAATATAACTCACATCCGGTACAACACCTTGTCACAGCAATGTCAGAAAGTCAAATGTCCGACAATTGTTTTTGACACTTTTTCCTAATTTATCATAAATCACTATCTAAAAAATGTAAAGTATTTAGCATCTTAGCAAAAAAATCTATCTATCTATCTATCTATCTATCTATCTATCTATCTATCTATCTATCTATCTATCTATCTATCTATCTATCTATCTATCTATCTATCTATCTATCTATCTATCTATCTATCTATCTATCTATCTATCTATCTATATATATATATATAATTCCACGTATTGGCCACTGGAAAAAACGTAAAACTTTCTTATAAAAATTATTTAACTTTTTTTAATTATCTAATTTCTCATGTTATTATTATTTATCCAAAAAATCTAGAGATTTGAGGGGTTTTTTCTATTTTTTTTTTTAACCAAAATGTCTCTTCGGTACGGACGGCTACGTTTTTTAATGTATGAATGAAGGCTTGGGGAAAAAATATTTAGAAATGTATTGTAAAAAATAATTCTCTGGTGTAGAGATTGATAGGTAACATTGGCTTGGAAAACATTTGATATTGGGCCATTGTGCGCTGTATGAAAAAAAATTCAAAGTTCTAACACTGGAGGCGAAAAAGTATAAACTTTTGGATATTTATAAATGAATAATTTATAAATATAATTAAATTAAATCTTACGTCTTTGGCACGATATTGAATTGTACTGCTTCTCTGTGTCCTCTAGGGGGCAGGAGCACCTCTGGGCAGTGGAGGAAGAACAAATACAGTAAAAAAAAAAACGTGACGAAGAGTTTTTCCTGTGGATGTTGGAGTAAAATGTTACAGGGAGCCTGAGTGGATCAGGGTTGGTCACGGAGGTTAAAACAGGTCGCAGGAATGTAAAGTCCGGGTTCGTCCGTGGGGGAAATGGACGAAACGAGGTCAGCAGCTTCATTTATGTATTTATTTATCATTTTATCATGACGTCTGCTGCGCACTGAGTAAATATCAGACAGAAACTGTTCGGATATGTGTGGAGGTCGTCTTGTTTTCTTCTTATTATTATTATCAAGTTATAATCGCTCACAGCTGCTTAACTAACAGCAGCTCAGTAGAATATAAACAGCGAGAGACTGGGAAAGCTGGGAAATTCAGACTGTACTGTAGGGAAATGGGAGTCATGTGGATGGAAATTAAGCTAAAAACTACACGGAAACACGCATAGATGTCTTCTTCTCAGTCATTGTTGAATTTGGAAATCATCCCTTGAACATTGAAATCACGGGGAAGTCCAGTGTGTGTTTAAACGTGTGGTTGTAGGAACTGGGAGTGTTGCATGAATATAGAGAAGGATGTGACTCGTGTAAGTCTGTTTATATCTAAGAAAACATTGTGTAAACTGTCCTCTAATCAAAGTGTTATTATTAAAGATAATAACAATAACGACCCTATCTGCAATAGTGACATACTGAATATTGCGTAAAGGTCTTAATGTGGCTATAATTTTTTACAACTTTCCATGGGCGGAAATCCGAGGTGTTCAGGGGGGTCCGGACCCCCGAATCTGGGAAAAGTCTAGAATGGTCCCTCCCAAAGAAATCATAAAAGAAACCTTTGTATTTAAACAATATCAATAAGAAAAGGCAAAAGAAACAAAGAACGAAATAAATCTGCCACACATCTCAGAAAAAAAGAGTAATTTTTAGGTCCACCCCCAACACTGTTAGAGCAATGGTTCAGTCCAAAGTGTAAGACAGGGGTCTGCAACCCAAAATGTTGAAAGAGCCAAAAAAAACAAATCTGTCTGGAGCCGCAAAAAAATTAAATCCTTATATAAGGCTTATAATGAAGGCAAAACAGGCTTTAAGTGTTTATATCAGCCTATTATCAAAAATGACTAAGTTTATACATAATTAGCATGCATACATAAACATTCATGATTAAATGTTTATTTTCCCTGCAGTGCGTCCTGGATGACGCACCACCTGACTCTGTTGTACGTTGGTGCTTTTAGTTGACCTTCCGTTACAATATTAATGTATTGTGTTTCGTTGCATTGATAAAATTAAAGAAATGCAACAAAGAAATCAGATTTTTTTTAATGTCATTTTTATTATGAAGAGCGACAGGGAAAGGGTTATTTTTGGAAAATCTGCTCCCAAATGCAGTTTGCATAACGATCGCTTTTTGTAAATAATCACGTTCAGTGTGTGATCGGGAAAAAAAAAAACAAAAAACGGAACATGCATAACGTGCCCCTTAACTGGGCAATAAAATGCAGCCTGCAGTTATAAAAAATAAACCAGTAGCCTTTTGAAAAGGTAAAATATGTACAATTAAACTAATAAGTTTAAGTTTGATTTCTGTGCAAACCAAGACATAGCAATGGTAAAACATAGCAGCATCCTCTTCTCTGTTGACACGCAACCATCCACGAACCTGAGGATGTTAAACACAATAATATCGCTAAGTTCATTTCCATCCATCCATTTTCTGTTCACCCTTTGTCCCTAACGGGGTCGGGAGGTGCTGGTGCCTACCTCCAGCTACGTTCCGGGCGAGAGGCAGGGTCACCCTGGACAGGTCGCCAGTCTGTCGCAGGTCAACACAGAGACAGACAGGACACACAACCATGTACACACACACTCACACCTAGGGAGAATTTAGAGAGACCAATTAACCTGACAGTCATGTTTTTGGACTGTGGGAGGAAGCCGGAGAACCCGGAGAGAACCCACGCATGCACAGGGAGAACATGCAAACTCCATGTAGAAAGACCCCCAGCCCGGGAATTGAACCCAGGACCTTCTTGCTGCAAGGCAACAGCTCTACCAACTGTGCCACTGTGCAGCCCCATATATCGCTAAGTGTCATTCTAAATATATACTGACAAAAATCACTAATCAGTTTATAAAATCAACCACTTTGTTACTAAATAGATGTGCCTATTGTGTGCAGGATTGTGTTCTAACGTGTTTAATGTGACTTTTGTTTATCGACATCACTGGACAGCTTCTCAACATCGGGCATGTAAGATGTAACTTTAATCTTGACGCGGCAGCTAGCATGCCTTCCCTGGAAATGTGGAAAGACATTACCGGATTTTTCGCGGCTTATAGTAAGGTGCGCTCTATAGCCCGGAAAGTACGGTTTGTTATTTGACAACTTCTCGCTACAGAGCAAACGTTCAGGTAATCCTTCCGCATTGGCAATGAATGTAAATGATTCGGTCCAAAAATTGCAGAATCTCTCCTCAGCTATTTTTCTCTTTTCCCATTTGCTATCCAGGGTAAACAACCCTCTGCTACTGCGGTCTGATTTTTATTGTTAATGTGTTTCTTCCTATTGAGCAGTGAAGTTGCTCAGGTAGTGCAGCTCATCCAAGATGGCACATCAATCTGTGCCAAGAAGGTTTGCTGTCTCTGTCGGCAAAGCGTCCAGAGCGTAAAGGAAGCAGTCCTGGACACCGGGAGATGTGGAGGCATTTGTTTTTAGGGCTGCACAGCCCTTCATGTGCCAGCCAGAGGAACCCTGACTGCTATAAGGCGCCGGGATGAAATCCTCAGAGCCCTTGTGATGCTTTAATCCAGGTCTGGGAGGAGACCCCTCAGCAGAACATCCTGGAGCATGCCGAGGTGTTGTAGGGAGGTCAAACAGGCACTTAACCCTACTTATCTGCGTCTCGGTGTATAAATGTGTGAGCGTTTGTGAGTGTGACTGGGTAAATGTGAATCATTTTTGAGTGGTCAAAATGATTGGAAAAAGCGCTATATACAGTACAGACCAAAAGTTTGGACACATAGTTGTGTCCAAACTTTTGGTCTGTACTGTATGTTCAGTCCATTTACCATATTTCTCCTAACATAGTGAGAAATAATTTGGGTTCTGCACAAGTGAAGAAAAGTTTACAAGTTTTTTTTTGCTTTTTTAAGGTTTTATTCAAGAGAAAATCTGACATTTTCAGAATGTGTTGACTTTTTCAGGCCGTTGTTGGCCAACCAGCAGCACCAGAGCCCAGATCTTTTGTCTCCGAACCTGAGGCCGAGACACCAGAGTCTGATTCCTACGCCATGTGGACCGGTGAGCAGATCTGCCTTTTACACCAACACAAATTGTTCCTCCCCCCCCACGGCCTGTTTCAGACTCTCTGTCCCCTCCGTCCTGCAGATAAAGTCGTGGTCGGAGCTGTCCGCCCTGGTGAAGACCTACTTCTGCTTCACCGTCGTGTCCCTGCTGGCGCTGCTCAGCCTCACCGTGTCCAGCATCTACAAGCAGCACAAGGACACGGATGTTGCCGACGAGGACAACTTCACGGTGTCCCTCATCCAGCTGGTCGGGATATGTGAGTGCTTCACGTTTGCCTGACGCCAAGGAGCGAGGCGGTCGCTGCGATCGCCTCCGCTCGGAGCTGAAAGCAGAAGTCCTGCTGCTGTAATCGTGTGGCGCAAACTGTGGAGGAGGTGAACACAGAGGATTACTGATGTCTTCCTGTGCTCACTCTGATAAAAGAAAAACAATTCCTCCGCCGTTCGGATCAGAATGAAGTTTCTCTTCTCTACTGCCCTCGTTTTCAACAAACACCTTCAGTTTCTATGTTGTAGTTTCTTCAAAGTACTTTGAAGAGTAGGACTTTGCTGCATCCTAAATAATTCCTCACGAATATGGTTGCAGTGATGCAGGTTATTTTAGACACAAGTGAAGAGACTGGAGCAAAGTGGCTCTTTTTGAAAGCTCAAAAAGAGCTGACGAATCAAATCTGCGAGAAAAACTGTTGAAGCTTTCATTCAAAAACTGAAAATCCCAACTTCCTCTTCTGGTTTCACGCCGCGGCGGCAGCGGCCGTCCTCCTCCTCAATAAGCCTCTGCCGACTCGGTTTCTGAACGCTGTTTCCTTCTGAAGTCATGAACTTGTGCATCAAGGATCACAACGTGCAACGTTGGATGCTCTTCAGACACCAGCGGGGTTTTATCAAGGCGACTCACGCCTCGTTTGTTTTTATTCTGCTTACGCAACACTCTGGGCTTTTGCTCCCCCAACTCGATTAGCCAACTTAAACTCACAACTCAACTCCCAAGTCTGCTTGGAACGACAGTTTCCTCTTTCTCCGCTGTCCGTCCTCATCAGGAACCCCGAGCTGCCGGTAAACGTTCACAGTGAAACCGGAACAGATCGTTTAAAAAGAAATTATTTTATGCACTCAGAACGGTGGAGACGAGCACCGCTTGTATTTTCAGCCGCAAAGTTGAAAGTCCAGGGTGAACAGTAGTTTAAAGGAGGAACTCGAGGGAGTGGTGCTCTAGTAATTAAGTTTCAGCTCTTTGTTACCATAAGCAACACTAATGACATTAAGGGAAACGAGTCTGAATCATTTCAACTGGTTCAGTTTAGTTTCTGTCTTCCAGATCAACTTTTGCCAAATATAGGTATAAATTAGCTCTCTGTGTCTTGTAAAAGTATTCACACCTCAAACATGTTTCATGTTTCTTTTCATTATTACCAAAAGCTTTCATGTATTTAACTTTGACTGAATAGTCTTAGTAGCTTGTATTTTGCATTTAGGACTGAAACGATTAATCAGATGAATCCCGATGAATCGGTTATTCAAGTAATCGGCAACTAATTTAATAATCAATCTTCCACTGTAGTATATACAGACTCAGAAAAAGGCAATTTAATGTAAAAAACAAACAAACAACATATTCAGAGCAGTAATTAAGTGAAAATTGTACAAAAATATATATACATTTTGCATTTAAGATATGAATACCTTTTGTCTGTTGATATGTTTTGCCCCAAACTCCTTAAGTTGCTATTTTTATATATTCACCCAGTTAAAATGAACTAAAGGAATGCTGTGTTGTTGCCTAATAGGCAATAAAACAATCTGTTTTATTTAAGAAAGGAGTTGAATTATTTGTTTGTTTGCATCTTTAATTTATTTCTAATATTGAAAAGAAAAGGCTTAAGTGGTTAAATGAAAAATCTGTGGAATCTGCCAATTTTTTATTTGATTAATCATTAATCCATTAATCGTCAGAACAATCAATAGGCTAATCAGTTACTAAAAAAAAATCATTATTTGCAACCGGCCATCTTTAGAAGTAGCCTAGTTAGTATTTACAGTCATATTCAATGAATTAGAATCTACGTTATGAAGAATCTCGTTTTCCAGGCTAAAAGTGCTTTGAAAATAACAAAAACAGATATTAAGTATTTCATTCTTTGTAAAGCCCACACTTCTGTTTTTAAGAATAGTTTTTTTATTCGTCTGATTTAATATTCACATTTTAAATATTAAATAGCTGTAAGTGGAACGCCATCATAATTAACATAAAAAATGCTTTCCGGCATCCATCCGTGTGTAATCTATAGAACGTTTCACCGAGCGGAGAAAAGCTTTTTAAGATGAGATCTTGATGTGCGAAGCTGGATCTTTGGGGGTTGAAGACAGAGTTCAGATTTTCATTTGCAAAAGATTCTCAAAAACCATGTTTCATCGGAGGCCAAACGGAATTAGCTACCGGAAAAACCTTCGGCGCGACTTTACGAGGCAGCAACAGGACGGTGAAATGAGCAGAGACGTTTTTTATTTTTTTATTTTTTATCGACTTCTCAAACATAAAAGATGAGAGTTGCTCCTCCTCTGCTTCCCCTCAGTGTTCTGCATCTACTACATCAGCCGTGGCGTGCTGCAGGAGAACCGACAGGAGCTGGTGGCGTTTGTGCTCAGCGTGCTGGTGGTCATGATCCGATCGGTGGTCAACTTCTCCGTGGTGGGCTCTAAGGGCAAACAGGAGGTGCTGGTGAGTCGCTGAACACACTATTAAGGCTGTCAACATGAATAAATCGTCTTCGGTTTAGAGGGTAAATAAGGAAAGAAAAGATTATATCAAAATGTTAACAAGCAAACCAAATCTCTATGAGAAATGTTGCTCTTTTTGTTTTGATCAGCTGAATACCCAGAATGCTGCGTTTCCAGCTATTTTCTAAAACATTAGCGAAGCGTCACTACAGTCCTGTTAAAACGCCTCTGCACTCCTTGTGATTGGACCTCCAGGGATCTAAAGTGAGAACATGTGAAACTGTGGCGAATTGTCCAAGTATGTATGCAATTCCAAAAATTACACCAAAAGCGAATCGACAACAACATAAAGCGCTGCAGACCTCGTTGACCTGGTTAAGGCCGCCGGTCGTGATTCAACTGAGGCAAAACGGTGAAAAATAATCCTGGAGAGCAACGTCTGCCCATCAGTTCGTGACCTTTAGCTTAGATGTTCAATCGTCTGAATAGCTCAAAGAAACTGAGGTGAGGGTACTCCGGCTGGACTAGACAACGTTTGGGGCAAAATCCAACTGAAATGTTAGTGGCATAACCTAAGACAAGTTATTAAAAAAAAAAAGTGGATGATTTTAAAACTCACCGGTTTTACATAGCGAACATCTAAAAACATTTTGGGTTTTATTTCTCCCCTGATTTGTTAAACTTTATACAGTTTTGACAGTTTTTCGCCTTAATTTTATGCCCATTTCTGAAGCACACACATTACAGTAACAGTGTATGGGGGAAAATAAAGGACAAAAATAAGACGCATCAGGTCTCAGAAACAAGTCTGGATCTGTCTCTGGATTATCAGCTGATGATAATCCAATCATCAGCTGATGATTGGATTATCAGCTGCTAGTAAGAAAGAGTCAAAACATCTGCGCTGAATTCACTTCTTTAATAAGTTTAGACACAACAGCCTTTTTTTCTGCCTTAATAATTCACAAGTTAGTATTTTGTGTTTTTACAAAAAAACATTGGTGTTATCAGACGTGTGACTGACTCTAAAATCAATGAGACACTTTAATTAAAGGACCTTTAGAAAATCTGGAGAACTATTAACGTCTTAAAAATTTTATAAGAACTAATAAACACAAATAAGGACATGTTTGGTTGAGTATTTTTACGTTATAAAAATACTTGTTGACTATTCTCATACCACGAGGAACTGTAAGTTATGGTAAATATGAAGACATTTACATATTTAAACTGTGTGGCTAAAGATTTTCGCACTGACAGCAAAGCACTTTTTGGACATCAAAAGACGGAGTTCAAGTTTGTTATTGTGACAATGTCAGCCGTGCAAGCAAGACTCAACACTGGGACGACGTTGGCGAGGCAGCTGACAAGAGTTTGAGTCGGATACAAACAATAAACATATCTTAGAAATAACATAAAGCTGAATTTAAATTCAGTTAGTGGGTACTTCCACTTATGGTAGACATTGGAAAACTTCCACCTTTGACCCAAAACTCTACCAAACGTAGCCCAATGTGTAGAAATCTTTTAGATAATGCTAAAAGGTGTTTTTGGTGAATAAATGCTACATAAATGCGCTATATTATGTTCACTTTGGGCGACCACTTTTAAATAACGAGCATCTACCGTAAAATTCACTTCTACCCAACCATGAGCTTCAAGTCCTAAAGAGAATGCAATTTGTTTACAGAAACACTTTGTGTTCTCACTTCGAACCTTTTGTGTGTTTACCTTTTTCCTTCCTGTGGCCCCTGAGTGCAGCCATCATGGCTTCCGGGTTAGTAAGAGCGGCGCTCTGCTGGGCTGCTGTGTGGAAATGTCTTAGGGACGCATGAAGCAGGTTGAGACCCAAGACAAGCCTAGGACGGCTTGCGGATCATGCAGTAAATGTTGCCAACGCCGCAGGCGACTCGTCTCAAGTTAACCCAGCCATGAAAACACCCGCAGGTTTTTCCTAGACCATAGACCATGAAAATGCCTTGACGGTCAGAAACATGGGAGTCTGAGAAAAAATGACAAACAGAAGAACTCCGTCAGGGGGCGCAGATACTTTTTTTCACACTGTATGCAGGCTAAAATGGCACAGTTTTATTTTTAGAATTTAAACTTCATTAAAGCATCACCAACATCCTTTTCCTCAAATCATCATTGAACGGGCTGCTAGTTTCCTTTCTTCCACTTGGTGTCGCTGTTGCTCTGTAAAGTGAAATTTGAGCGTTTTTCAAAAACGTCAGGTTGATCTTTTTGTCTCGGCCTGCATCACATGAAGCCGATTTATCTGCCTCCGAGCTGTCTGCTGGTAGTCACGGCGATCTGACAGCACAGAAAGTAGAAGCAGGAGAGCTGCAGTGATTCTGGCCAGCTGTAACTTACCTGTACACATACCTTTTATTTATTTTATTCTCGATCTGTGCTGCTGTAGTAGAGAGTTCATGACAAGCAGTCCTCAGAAATGCTGCATGCTTGGCATTTCTGACTTTGCTTGCAGATTGACAGATTGACAGACGTGCGTCTTTAAAGGAATAGTTTGGATTTTTTTTTTATTTTTTAAACCGGGTCATCTAGAGCTGCCATTAGCAGTCAGTCTTCGTTACAGTAGGCAGTCGCCTGGGTGACCTCTGCATGATGACCCCACTCCACTTCGCCTTGTCAACGTCTCCAAACTCAGATCGCTCCGAATGCTGCGGGGAGGACGCCGACCTCTCAGAGCCTCTCCGCAGAAGTTTAAAAATGCACACTTTCCACATTTCAAAACACAACATGCGTGCAAAGAAAGAACCCCGACGACCGCCGCGGAGCAAACGTGTCTGCAGGAGCGTCTTGAACGCCGAGCAGGGACAGCTCGGGGAGGAAGGTGTGGAGATCACAAAACGATTCGCCGAGCTTTGAACATCCAACTGTTGAGTCCATCCTTCCTGAGCAGCACAGGCCTGGCAGGCAGAGCGGCTGGTCAGAGAGGCCAGAGTGACTCTGGAGGAGCTGCACCAAAGAGACCACTTTGCCCTCGGTCCAGCCGAATAAAAACCCCGTCCAGAGACGCAAATGTTGCGTAGCGTTTTGTGAAAGACAGTTGAAGTATTTTTAATGAATGTCTACCATGAGAAACGCGTGGCCAGTTTTAAAGAGCCGGCGTTATTTATTTCTGTTTTGAGGTTTTAAAACAAAAGAAAAACATGAAACATTTCTGAAACACGACAGATCAACTTCCCTCTTTGGGACGTTGATTGATGCAC
The DNA here is from genome assembly GCF_003331165.1 of Xiphophorus hellerii. Classification (NCBI taxonomy): domain Eukaryota; kingdom Metazoa; phylum Chordata; class Actinopteri; order Cyprinodontiformes; family Poeciliidae; genus Xiphophorus; species Xiphophorus hellerii. Next base: position 185,793 of record NW_022587653.1, on the reverse strand, counting down.
GTAGTGGTGAGAACAATAAAACAATTCATATCACCGATACTGGTTTCATTCAATTCAATGCAAGATTTTTATTGTTCAAAAAGAAACAATTAAAAAAAAGTTCAAATCAGATTTTTTTATGTAGCTGTTTATTAGAGCTACGACTATTTATTATTTTTAATAACGGATTAATCTGTCCATCATATATATATAAAAGTACAGTTTTGGCTTAATTACTAAACTGTGGGTGTTTGTTTTTTTTATCTGGATGCTTCAATTAACGATGAATTGATTTCTAAATTAGTTGACTATTATTCAGGTGAGACTAAAATCGAACTTTTGTTCTATGTGCAGAACACCATGATTGGTGATGATTGGTGTGAGACACCCTGAAGTCACCAAACCCACCATAGAAACTGGGATTTAGGAAACTGGGATGACTGGCCATCTGTGTTAAGATGGGATGAGGCTAAACAACGCTTCGTTCTCTTCCTGCGCTGCCGCTGCTAAAACTACAGCCAAACTACAACAGAGCAGCCATCGTTCACAAATTCTCCTTGTGTTCCCTGACTGGCCCTGTTGAGATTCTACAGGAGAAATCCAGGCGAATGGCAGAAATCCCAGACGGAGCGCTAGACAAGAGATGAAAATCGAGCGGAATTGCGTGGGCTCATTTTTACGTAAACCTTGCCGTCGGTTGAGTCGCGAGTCGGATCGTTGAGTACCCGATGCACGGGGAGCGACGGAGTTCAAAGCTCCCGTTTGTGTTTCAGGCTCGCTTCGTGTGCATCATGTGCCTGGGGGTCATACACGTGCTCTGCACCACGGTGCTCATCCAAAGGCCCAACATGATGGCGTTCCGTGTGGGCGGGGCTCTGGAGAGCATGCAGGAGCAGTACTTCCTCCTCAACCTCTGTTTCTCCATGGTGACCTTTGACCTGCAGGCTCAGGTAAGTCTGCCGGATTAAACCGTCTCCTCGCCTTGTTTTTCCTCAGCGTTGCTCGGCAGGTTAAACCCGAGGGCTCCTGAGAGCCTCTGGACGTCCAGTTTAGGTTTGTGGACGAAGACAGAGAGGCCGAAAGCCCAAACACGGTCACAACAATAATGTATAACGAATGTCGTCCTTCCGGTTCCGTGACATGCCTGTTCAGAAAACCAGGGACACGGCACATGTAGCGGCGGCCATGTTGGGCCTCTGCACACACACACGTTCCTCTGGCCCCTGCTGCGTCACGTTCTGACCTCTTGACACCGTTGGATTCATTCTGAAATCGCTGTGTCCTGTCCGCGATGTTTTCAGCTGTGTCTGTGCATCCTGATCACGACGTCGGCCTCCGCCATGTCCGCTGCCAACACCATCATCCTGGGAGTCGGAGTGTTCTGGGCTTTCGTCACCGCCGTCGTCGGAGCTGTTGCGGTGAGACAGGATGATGATGGTGATGATGATGATAAACACATGGAACGATGATCAGCTGCAGGGTGACAACGGTTGGGAAAAAAAATGTTACACAAATAATCTTTTTAATGCGCAGTTCTTTAAATCCCTGCTTTCACTTTTAGACTGGAGAAAATGAACCTCCGCAGACGGTAACAGAGCCTCGCTGAAGTTGTCATACTCCTTGAACTTTTCAATATCTTGCCTTCAATTTGCGCTACAAAAACAAATCTGGAAAGTGTGGCAATGTTGATAAGTGACGAGCACGCCGAAATACACTTAAAATTTAATATGTGAGAAAACCGAATGCGTTTTGGATTTGAATTGGTTTAGCCCGTATTCAATTTTAGGAATATTTTTGGTAGTGTTGGTTAGCCCTAATTGTTTGCAGTTCTTTAGAACCCATCTATTCTTCTGCCCTTTTTTACATTAGAGTTGTGTGCACTGACTTCCTGTCCTATCACATAAAACCTCCTAGTACCATATTGGACTGATGGAAACATGTTGTTAAATTGATGAATAATTCAGTAAATCTGCTGAAAGGGCTCAGTTCTAAGCATTTTTAGTCATTTCTGACATTCAAAATTTCCTACCAGTACTGATGTAGTGTGGACCCGATCTGACTGAGCATCTAGACAAGACTAAAAGTCCAGCAGTACGCCGGAGTTAGAGACGTGACCGCAGATTTCTGCACAGCCGACGGATCCAGAATAACAGCTCAACTGTTTTTCAGGTTTTGAAGGAAGCCAAGGTCCTGGTTTGGGTCTTCATGGTGCAGAACCTTCCTGAAGTGGCCTTCTTCATTTACCTGTTGTACTCGGTACGTAGATATTAACTCCTCTAGAGAATGGCTATGCTGTGATAGTAAATCTACCCCGAAGATCTTCCTTGAACACTTTTATTATGAAGGGTTTTGAGAATTTTAATGGCAGTAAACAGACAAAAAAAAAAAAGTCCCAAAGTCGGGTATGGAACCAGAGACCCCGCCCTTTGCCTCGCCCCTTCCTGAAACACTTCTGGCTAATTTCCCCCAAAGTCTCTTTTGTTCCTGGACATGCTGTAAGTAATAAAAAAAAAAAATAACTGGCTTCACCTGCTCTTCACACAGGAAAGGAACTACATCCTAGTCCTCGGATGTGTATTCTCACATCCAAGAACTGTTTTCTCTTTGAAACCATCAGAATCGCAAGAAGCAAACATAGAGTTGTAACATAGCAACACAGAAACTCGCGTTTGGTTTTTCTCCCAGGTGATAGAGAAGTGGTTCCACGACCAGACGTACACCCTGGAGGCGGCCACCGTCACCGGAGCATTGATTTCGCTGCTGATCAAAGGCGTCTTGTTGTGGGGCCTCATCAGGCTGGTGCAGAGCTTCGGACAGGGCCTCAGAGAGAGAAGTGAGCCGTAAACCCAAAGCACCTCGCTCTGAAAAGCTGAGACTCTCCCGTCTAGTCTTTCATTTCATGCTGTCGTGTATTTTTGTGCGTAGTGTTTACATCCAGCTAGAGATTCCACATTGGCTGGCCGCTGCATGGAGGACCTTCGCCGCAGCTTCTGCAACCGGGACAATGAATGTGGAGCTCCGACTTTTATCCAGCGTTAACTCTACCAAAGCACTGACCAAGCATTTTATTTACACACTTATTAAACTCTAATGAGCTGTTCGTCTAAATTTAGCTTCACCAGATTGTCTGTTTGCAGGATATCAGCTTTTGCGCTTGCATTCATACCTTGCGTTAGAATCGGTCGGTGTGCTAAGCTGTTTTCTAATCTAAATTGTTTTTAGTCTGATTAATTATGTTTTTAAAAGCACAGATAATCGGCACATAAAAAGCCAAAGGCTTCTTTTCGGTTGGAAATCATTTTCGCCTGATTTTATTAGTGACTTAAAAGTGCTACAGTATATTTATGTTTATTTTCCTTCACATAAGCCTAAACAGAGCTCTGCTGGAGTTCTGTTGGACTTTCTTATTTGCTCTACAAGTATTCCACTGATCTGCTCTGTTCCTTAAGGAACCGCAAAGAGATTTCTATTTGTACCTTCACTGTAAGATACACTGTAATATTTAAACGGGATGTTGGTATATTTTTTTGTAAAGTGAATAACGTTCCCCACTGGTGACGGACTGATTTGCATTTGTCTTCTGTACTACTTTTGCTCACTCACAGATTTCTTAACGTCACTCTGCACCTTGATGCGCTCGATGTTTTTATATACCGGATTCTTAATAAAACTCCAAACCAAACCAGTGCTCCTCGTTTATTTGTCTGTAGATGTTGCTGTAATTTGAGTCCCGGGACAGATCTCTCTGGAGGGTTTCTACAAGGGTTTGAGCTCAAACTTCGAAAAGCCGACGACGGCATCCAAGATTCGGTCCAAATAGTAAATATTTTTAATCCTTCCTCCTTCAGTTTCTTAGCAATTTTGATAGAAAGCAACTCGGCGTACTAGAAACGCGTGAATACAAAGGTTCAGGCCGGAGCCGTTGTAAAAATGTAATTAATTGTGTTCAAATGTAATGTGCAAAAACCTATGTATTTAATTAATTAAAATGAAGGCGTTACATAAGCCCACACCCATTGTTACAGAAATCTCAAAACAAAATCTTAACCAGTTTTTATTAGCTATAAGACTCAATCAAAATGACCAGAAGAGAAAACACTGGCCTATAATCATAACTTTTAAAATGATATGGAACAGGCTTCACTTTCTGAATTGAGATGCATCAACACTTTAATATTTTGTGTACAGAAACAAATAAGACACCAGGAGTAACTCTTATATAGATGTATATAAAAAAAACCCAAAGACAACCATTCCTGCTTCAACTTTCTGTTTATTAAGGTGTTATGGAAAAAAAAAAAAAAAAAAGAGAATAGCTTCTTGGACACATTTATCAAACTTGCCAATGCAAAAGTTAGAGTTGCAGGCTCTCGGTTACAAAAGTGAAAAGCACTTTACAGAGAACAGCTGAGACCAACGCTGGTGACGAACCAGCTGGTCTCTTTCCTATTAAAAGTCAGACAAATCACATTTGCCCTGGAATGCGTTTCTAACGGATCGTCGAGACACTAGACTGCTCCACGTCGACAAAAATCAACAAGTGACAAACGCATCGCCGTATAAAAAGTAGCAAATAGATTTATTTTCAGTAATAATACACTGTAAACCTGTGAATAAACATTATTATACAAAACAACAGCTTATTAGCGTTTTACATTTATGTACAGGGTTAAGAGGAATGACTGATCTGTTGAGTCGATTTAAAACCAAACATCTGGACGGTGGGCAGGTCCCGACAGACCTGTAACGTAGGCTGCACTGTGGGAAACGCAGCAAGTTTGTAACAATCCCTCAACATTCACACACAGACCATCACAGAGCCCACAGACATCGGTCTAAAAAAATATAGATTTTAAAATGTTTGGCGGATGCTTAAAGGAAAAATCTTTAAAACCAGACATCAGTAAGAAGGGGCTCGCAACAGCTTTGTGCCGCCTTCGATTCAGTAAACTACCTAAAACACAGCCATGTGTTCAGTTCTGCTAACAGGAAAGACAAACATGGCAAATGTTAGATAAAAAATAAAAAAAACACAAATTTAGTAACCTCAAAATATCACTTTATCCTGATGATGGCAGTGTTTAAGGCACATTCTGCACAGTTGGGCCCCTGGATTCAGCTAAAGCAACTTTTAAGATCTCATTAGTTCTTAGTTAAACATGAACTGGAGTTTTTCTACTCTAGTGTAGTTTGGTCTTTGCTTCAGCAGAGAGAGTTGATTTCCTTTTAAAAAAAAAAAAAAGTCTCCCTGAATATGGAAAAAGTCTCGGAGCAAGCCAACAACAGCACTATGACGCCACGCGACTGTGTGTTTGGGTTCAACCCGAGAGTTGCAGTGTGTTGCTTTCCTTTTTTGATTACACGTCCGAAATCGCTGCACTTTGACTTTTGCCAATACTAAAGTTAAGAGTTGGAGGCTCTCGGCGGCGGCGGCAGGCGGCAGGCGAAAGGAGCGGTCCTTCAGAACTCTTCGTCCTCCGAGCTGAGGTAGTTCTGCTTCTTCCTCACGTTCCAGTGTAAACACGTGGCCAGGCTCTCGAACCAGTCGTTCACCGGGTCTCGGAAGCAGATGGAGGGAACGGGGAAGCAGGAAGTGGTGATGGTGATACTGGAATAGGGATGAAGGAAGAAAAAAACAAACAATATAAAAAGGTTGGTTCAAATGAGATCAGAACAAGGAAATAGGAAAACTTCCAGTAAAAAGAACAAAGAAGTGGCCACTGATGTGAAGTACCTGGAGGCGGAATCCCCTATTGAGCAACACTGGGCATTTTATTGCAGCTCTTTACAACAACCAGGAAGGTCATTACATCTGGATACGTTACATGAAGAGAGGGACTGAGTGTGGCTCAAGCCAATTAAAGAGCCTGACAAGTTTATGTAAAAAAGCCTGAGTGTTGAGGGTTGCCTTGTCCGTCTAACAGTTCTCACTCATTTATACTCAAGCAACCATTTATTACGACAGCGAGCAGCTCGGCGTGCGGACCGACCTGTCTCCGTGGCAGATCTCCTGTCTCTTCCTGCCGTCGAACGACACCCAGGCCGTGTTCCTGGCATCAGGGGACAGCTTTATCTGAGAGGAGAGGAGGAAGGAGGACATGCTCAGACCGCTTAGAGGACACACGGGCGCAGCTTTTACGACCAAAACATGCCGTCGAGTGTAAAGGCCAGAAACTAGATGACGAGAAAACGGACGCCCAGCTGATCATAGCCCCACAGTGCAGGAACACAAAATCTAAACGGAGTATTTTGGATCTGGCTTCTAGTGCAAATACCTTAGTGCACCTGAAATAATGCTAGAATAACCTACAAATGACATTCCAGCAAATTCGAGGAGCTTGTTCTGAGTCGATAATTAGTATTGATGAAAATGAACTAGTTATAAGTGAAATAATCTGCTGGCGGAACGAGACAGTTTCCCAATATTGTTGGTCAACGTCGTCGTCCCTTTAAATGCTTTGCTTTCAAATCCAATTGTTTTCACTGGGTTTTATTTAGGAGAGTCAAAGTAAAGAGACGGAACATAAAATGTATGTAAAAAAAAAATGTTCATCACATAAAAATCAAAACGTAGCAGTGATGTGATAAAATATGAAGAATATGTTAATTATTTGTGCAAGGTGTTTTATTCATTATAGTAATAATTCTGCCTCTTTGAATAAACGCTACACTTCTTTGCATCCATTTCTGGCGAAAAGCTAACCGTTTGTTCTCCTTCCCTTTTTATTTTTAAACTTCAACTATCTAAAAATAATAAACAAACAAAAACATTTGAATTTAGTTCATTTTTAACCTCTTACAAAACAACAAATTTCCCCCCAGAAAATTTCCCCACTTCCTCCCGTCTGTTTTTGTTTTTTTTATGAAAACGCAGCTCCATTTCCAGCCAGAGGAGGCGCTGTTGAACACGTACCTGGAGCTCCACTCCAGCAGGCACCACGATGGGTCTGAAGGAGAGGGAGTGAGGACAGATGGGGGTGATCATGATGGCCGGGACGTTGGGGTGGATCATGGAGGCTCCGGCGGCCACCGCGTACGCCGTGCTGCCCGTCGGCGTGGAAACGATCAAACCTGAGGCAAAACAGAGACGCGAGGTGTTTCAAGGAAAACGAAGCACACGGTGAACAGGTTCACAATCAAAGACGCTAAAAATAGTGTCTCTCTTCATACGTAGGGAATTATTTGTCTTTAAAATCAAGTATAACAAGAGTTCAAAATTAACTAAATAAATGTACATTTTGAGATTTTTTAATCTTTTGGCTTTCTTGTGTTACCTGAATTTTTCTGTCTTACCGTTATCTTTTCAACAAGAACATAATTTTGAGTAATTATATTCCTACCACTTTCAATGTGCAAAAAAAACAAAGAAAGAAATGACAGTGTCAGCTTAATGACCCGTCTGCTCACCGTCTCCCTGCACCGTGGTGATCAGGTGTCCGTCCAGGAAGAGGTCCACGTTGGACAGGTAGGAGGAGGGTCCTCTGTCCACCACCACCTCGTTAAGAACCTGAAACACACAGACAGCGGGAGAGAAGGGAAGGAGTCAACTCTGGAAAAATCCTCTCCATGTCAGGATCGCGTTTGCTGCCAGCGAGGACACCGATACCGAACGCAAGCCTGAAATATGCAGCTGGAGTGTCTGTCGGATGATGTCACACCCTGCTCGCCGCGTTGACCAACAACAACCACAGTGCCCAGCAGGCGGGGGTGGGGCGACACCACGAGCTGCTGTGGCCTAATTACGGTGCAGGAATCACGTCACGTACCTGATACTGCATGGCTTTGCGGCTGGTCTCCAGGTCCTTATTGGTCAGGATGATGCCCTTCTCGTCCACCGTGTCCTTCTTCTCCCAGTTCTCCTTGAGCACTCGCACCTGCAGGCGACTTCGCAGCACGATGGCGGCGTTTCCTGCAGGCAGAGGCACGCATGAGCGCACGACGCAAAGCTCCGCAGAGAAAGAATGACCGCTGCGGGACGACGGGCGGGTCGGGGAACACTCACTAACCTTCGATGATCTGCGTGACCTGAGACTGATACGTATCGAACTTGAACGGCGTCAGGAAGCCCAGGGAGCCCAGGTGGAAGGCCATGACGGGGGGGACGCTCTCCTGCAAGGAAATACGCATTATGTAACAACGGGAAATATAGATACTGCGGGGTTTTCTTTGATTGTCTGTTCTGGGTGGATACCTGGAAAAGCGAAGACGCGTACAGCAACGTTCCATCTCCACCGAGACAGATGATGAAGTCCACCCGATTGGAGATATCGTCCAGATCTGACCGACACAAACACCATTAAACATGTACAATTTAGGTTTGTAATGCTATCGGAAAATCGTTAACTACAAAAAGAAAAGGCCATTTTGCTGAAAGAACACAGAGCAGAAATTAAGTCAAAACTGTACTATATATATATACATATATATATATATTATTGCAATTCAGGGGTTTTTTTTCTTAAAAAGGAATTTAAGTATTTGTTTATTTGCACATTTTAATGTATTTCTAACAGTACAAAAAAAGTGGCTAAATAAAAAAAATCAGCTAAATGTGCCTTTTTTTTCTTTTTTTTTTTACCGATTCATCAATAAATCATCAGAAAATAAAATAAAATAAAAACATAAACCAACGGTTAATCGGAGCGATCTGAATCGGTACCTTCTCTGAAAGTGCAAAATTTCTTAGTGATGGCGGCGAAAACTTCGTCGCCTGAAATGGCCGGATCATCCAGGACCTTCTTCTCCACGTAAACCATCAGGTCCTTCACCTGCAGCGACGCAGAGACAACAGACGCGTTGACGCAGAAGGAAGCGGCGTGAAAAGGACAGGACGATCGGGAGCGCTGTTACCTCGGTGAGGAACGTGCAGAGCTCCTTGAAAGGCTGAAGCAGGCTGGCATCTCGGATCTTCTTGATGACAAGGACACTTTTCGGAGGCTTGTTCCACGTCAGTCTCTGGCTGGCGGGATCCTGAATATGCCTGAAGGAGACAAAATAAACTTTAGGAGGAACCAAACACCCAAAGAATACATCACATAGCAGCCAAGAGAGCTGATATAAGAGCTGTAAACCGAAAAAAGCTGCATCATAACCAGGACTGATTAGCATCTATCCAATTAGACACATCAGATTAAAGTCTAGCTTCGCCGTTCTAAAACGCCTCACCTCTTCTCGACCCTAAAAGGTGAGCCAAATGTCCCCAACAAACGCAACAGCAAACCAAGAAAGCTTCTCTGAAGAAAGGAGAAGTGCGTTCAGATGAGAAACGGGGTCACAGAAGTTCATTCTCGGAAAAACCATTACATAAATATGACTGAACCGACTTCGTGGCGCCTAAAAATACTCCGAATCAAAAGCGGAATATGGAAAGTGCCAAAGGGAATCCCAGAGTCTGCTTCTGTTGGTTAGCTTCATTAGCTACAGATGGCAGACAGAACAGCACGCCGCCTTTATTTCTAACAGAATGGCTCGTCTGTGTTCTTCTTATGCAACGGTGACATCTTTACATCAACCAAACTCTTGAGTGTCTAGATAGGTGGGATGGATGAAGGCCATCAGGAGGTTTTTATATAGTTTGCAGAAGCCGCCCCTCTCCCACTTGTTGCTGTGAACTGCAACATGTTCCCTCTCCAGTCTCCTACGTCCAGTACAGTCTCCTATGAAGACCATTCAATCAAATCGGTCTAGAAAATATTTTTTTTAGTGGCACATCTAATTTTTAAAAGTTTAAATGTAGAAAAATTGAAAACCCCAGTTGTTCTGCTTCAGCGCGGCTCTTTAAACATGAAACACTTGGAATATTCTGAACATTTTGAAAACTTTAAGCTGGTATTTAAGCTCCATCTTTGGGTGCCTCAATGGATTTGAACAAAAAAACAAAAAAAATCCAATTATTGTAAATAATGAAAGCTGCAACAATCAATATGCTGCACTGATTAACGAGGAGTAGAAATAATTACTGCTTTTCGCTTTAAGAGAAAATTTATTACATAACAGTAGATATTTGTTAGATGAGGTTGTTTTTTGTGTAAATACCTACTGATAAGTGAACCACAACAGTAGATACACAAACTGGAAATACAAGCAGGTTGACACCAATATCACTTAGGCATCAACACACATTATCACCATCATCATGCATTCAATCTTCAGAAACAGAAAGAGGAGTATGGATGAAATGGAGATCTCTGACTTCAACTGGACAAATCACCACAATGTGATCACATTTCAAGTTCCTCTTTTTTTTTTAAACCAAAACCTCCCCCCACGCTGCAACACAACCAAACACAAAACCTCGTAACCTTCAAAAAGGCAGAGCTGGGATGTTTTAAACAGAAACTAACCCAGATCTAGAGAAGTCTCCCCCGCCTCTCTCTTCCCCAGAAAACACTGACCAGAACAGCTTCCCTGTGAACCGGAGGAGACAAAGCGATCCGGCCATGACCCTCTGATCTATTCAGGACCAGTTCCTCGTCGGATCACCTCAAAGTGTCCACACCCCGACCTTTCATTCAGCCGGTTTGTGCCCTACCCACATCCCGCCTTTGATAACACTAACACACGCTGTTAGCAGCGACTACTTGCGTTCGTCGCTCCACTTGTAGGAATCTGTTGTTCTCAGCCAAGAACTGATGATTTACAGTCAGGTTTGGTTATAATTGACCCCTCTTCACAGATTCCTTTATGGGTGGGAAAAAAAAACCAGTGAATTTCTCACCATTTCCAGACTTTGTTCTCGCTGTGGCTCCCCTGTGTCTCCTCTGTTACAGACTGGTTAAACTTCATGGCTCTAAAAAAAAAAAAAGTAAAACCGACGCAGCTGCAGGTGGACTCAGCAGGTTCTTTCCCGATGGTTGCGTCTCTCAGAAAAGCGCATCCCGCCTCTAACAACTACGCATTTTGAAGCTCCCACAAAACAAAACTCCCGTGTTGTAAGTTGAGAAGCGGCGCTCAGGCCTCCCGGGGATCAGCTGAGAAACTCTAAGAGCTGCAGCCACTGAGACTGTAATTGTCCCCGACAGGCCTTGGCACTAAAACCTTCTCTGCAGCTCTGCTCCTGAGGTTAAGCTCTCGCTCCTCTTAAGGCCTCTCTGCATGCTGGGCTCCGCCCAGGCAGCCGAGCTGGCCCCGCCCACTCCACTCCCCATCTCCTCGTTGGACAGGTGTGACTCACTGAGCAACACAACCTCAGCTGCCATCTACGGCGGCACATTTACTTCAACGCCAAAGTGTTTCCACCTGCATGACCTCATTCTGCGCCTTGACCAGCAACAGGAAACAACGTAACTGGTCTGAGGCAACAGCGCCACTGGGTTTTATTGGAAATCAACAGGATGATGCGTTAAAGCTTTCCCGTGTGCTGTTACTGTAAGGAAGTAAAAATATGTTTTAATAATAAAATTAAGCGTGACCTGCAGGGCAAACTCCGCTTCATGCACGGCATTTGCAGCAATGTTTTCTTAGAACAGTGACGTTCTTTGCAGTGATGTTGCAATAAGAAATCAATCGCATGATGAAAGAAATTGAGCTCGATAACTTCCATTCTGATGATTCATATTTTTCGAAGGGCAATTTTATCAACACTTAATTTGCCGTGTTTGGTTGTGTTTTATTTGGGATGCTTAAAACTTCTTCCAACCCCAGTGTGGAGTGCTCTATATGAAATTAAAGTCTGCTGTTGTTTGAGGGAACAAATTTGCATTATTATCCCGTTATCAACATGTTACCTTAAAATGGCCTCAAAACAACAACGCTATCGTTTATCGCAATCTTCGCAACTTCTGGGTCAATTTATTGACGAGGAAAATTTGCTATGGCGACAGGCCTAATGGTGCATTTAAGGGTATCGGGGTAAAATAGGTTAAATCACAAAGCTCGTCACTAAAGTACAGCGTTTTATCTCTAAGTTTATCTATCATGTGCGTTAACACGTGAAATATTTATAAGTCGCTGTACCTCATGCCTGTGTTGACAGTGCATGGAAGTATTTCAGCAGGGTGCCTGAGGGCTGAGTGAGGGCCTGGATCATCTGGTGTCCTGAATCCTGGAGGAGTGTGACTAAGAAGGGAGGAGACTCTGAAGGGTACAACCTTAACTACGAATACTGGAATGTCACCTTTTCACTTTCACATAACCAGCCGTTCCGGAAACGCACGTCTGCCGTCGCTGCGCGGCCGTAGGTACACACGACTCAGCAACGCACGCCTTGGCCGGTGTTCGTACGCAGTCTAAACAGAGAGATAATACAGGGCGTACTGAGAGGTTTTTAAACAAGCCGCCGGCGGATTGTTGCGTCTCTTATTTCAAGGCCGTGTGCTACAGGCTTCAGTTCTCATGGATGAAAACTGAAGCGTAATAGTTTCACGATAACAAGTTGCAGTTTGTTTGTGTCTTTTTCTTGATCCCGTTGGTAGGAATCAGCATGACATCATGCAGTAATTAGCAAACTTGTTGCCATGGCCACAAAGCGTCTGCTGAAATCCATCTCTTCTTTTAGCCAGCTAAACCTTATGATGTTTTAGTTGATGAAATCTATTTTGTCATAAAGCCTCTTCCATATTTAGTCATTTTATTTCACGTAGAGATGGTACGCACTATAGAATGGAAATGAATTCAGGTTATATTACTTTTATCATTTTAAACAACAACGGGGCTATTTGATTGGTTTGCGATTCTCTTCATCAGTTTTATGTCGCCATTTTTTGAAAATGAAAACCTTTCTCCTTTCGTCACAGATCTAACTTTACCGCACGAATCGTCCTTGCTAATGACAAAAACTTGGACAAAGACTTTTATCAGCTAAATACTGGATTCAATTACAGCCTTTTGTTGTGATTTAATGCTCTGTAAATAGATGAAATGAAGCGGAAGTGACCCCTCTTACATCAGACCATCTGCTCCAACGTTTCTTCAGAACAGAACTTCTCATCTGACAAAAGTATTTGCAGCGAGTTAAAAACGACATCTATGCCAAGATTTTTTTTGGCAAACTACAATGAGAAAGTATGTTAGAAATGTCAGAATGTCTTAAATTTGTTCCCTGTAAATTCTAAGAAATGACATAAAAAGAAAACGAGGTGGAAAGGTGTGGAGGTGATCAATACAATAAATGAACTGTCCTCGGTTTAAATTCCTCAATTAAAAACGGTTCAGGTTAGAGATAAAATAAATAATTAGCATTGTTTTTTTTAAAAAAGTGGATTTTGGTGTGATTTGTACAAGAATCAGAGAAATGTCGACCCAAATTAAGATAAAAAAAAAAAGAAAACACCTCAGCCTCACCTGACATGACGAAGTCTTCAGCATAAACACTTTACCTTTGTCTTCCATGCCTAATCATCGTTTCCTATGACAATTGCCCCGACTGGTCTTTCCCAAAACTGTTTCCACCCAGCACATTGTTAGAGACAAAGATAGCCTGGTTCTGCTTCTTTTAGCCCGTCGAGCAGCTTTAAGGATGCTAATCCTACAGACACAGCGAGCGGGAAACAGGCAGCAAACAGAAGCTTACGTGATGGAGGGTGTCAGTAGGTCATCATTTAGTCCAGGCTTTGACTAATCAAAAGAAAAACAAAGGCTGGGATTCTTTCATAACAATAAGGGGACTTAAAACAATATGCTAACAACAATTAACGATCTGTGTGACTCAGTTTGGGACGATAATGAGACGAGGTGGCACAAAAGCAACCGAGTATTTCAAAATTGTATCGGTGTTTGCATTACATAATAAAAACAGGAGATGTTTACAGGGTTTGGTCCATGTCATTGTGTGTGCAAATGACAGCATGGCACAAAAAAAAGTGTTTTAAGTAGGAATGTACCTACAAATGACCTGATTGCTATATTTTTAGCTTTGTTAAAGCTGGCCTAGCCTGGTTACTGCCTTCCTATGCAGTTCTAATCGATTCTAATCTCTCTCCACTTCCCCTTCTGTGATTTCTCCCATTTACATAGATTCCTCTGGCCAAATGTAAACCGGGGCAATCAGTGAAGAGAAGGAGAAGTTGCGGACGATGGCCTCGATTTTCTGCGCTGTTTTAGAATTGTAGTCTGCCTGTAGTTTTGGCAATGGAGGAAGTGAACGTAGCAATCCAGTTGGCCACACTTCCAATTATTGAATTGACATTAATAGCTGCCTCGTCGAGGCACTTCTCTCTTAGCAGTGGAGTATGGTTTCTTACAGAGCAGGCAATTTCCAGTAAGATCTTTAGCATCAAACTGACACATTACATACATCACAAGTAAATATTAGGTAAAATATATAAGTTCCATAAAGTCCATGCCTCCAGGAAGTAATCATTTTTCAACAGCCAAGGGTCAAGACTCTAAGGAGCTGGTTTTTAACCAGACTAAAGCTGACAAGTGATTGGTTAAAAAAAACACAATAATTGCTCTTCTGGGGCAACAAGATGGCTCTAAACAAAGTCTTCAATGAAGTCAACCTTGACAATCAACAGAGTTTTTTACCTTCTCTCTCTGCGTGCATTGTTACAGAGATCAATTCCAGCAGTGCCACAACATCTTAAAACAATTTGATAACTAAAATGATCACATCTAGGCATCAACAAGTAAAGTCATGAGGATTTATCTCTTGGTTATGGTTACGTAACTACCTCCTCAGGGGGCTTGCATGTCTGATCATAAAGTGGTTAGTAATTCTCATCAGCGTGCAAATGGTCATACAGACTCAAAGTTAGCCATTTTCAGTATCATTAAGGTGTCAAGATACAAAGTCAGATAAAACACCTGCAAGATTAAATGAGAAACTATAATTTCTGGATGTCTCAGGACATTTCTGCAGTAAATTCCGGCTGCGAGAGAGCAAGAGAAAGCAAGACTTAAAAAGATGCCAAGAAAGTGAAACATTTTATGTTAAAGTTGCTCTGTTTTACTCTCTGATCAACTCTGTCATGGCAGGTGTTGGATTCAGATAAGCATTTGGAAACTACAGGCTGTAGGTACTCTGAAGAGAGCCAACTAGCTTACTGTAGATAAAAAAAATGCAAAAGACATAAATATCAACTCATCATTTTGTAGTTGTTTTAGCATGCAGTTTTAAAAGGTTTATCTCATAGGAGGAGGGTTAGAAAACAATATTTTGAATTCTAATTTCATATTTTCACAGTTCTTAAAGAGAAATCAGAATCGACCACAATCAGCAATGCCAGCAATGGCCACAAACGTCTGATCCATCCACCTCTAGTCATGTTGCTCCAAAAGCAAAAACAATCACTTCTCAGCTGCTAAAATACACCCTGGAAATCACCAAACATCGGTTCGTTATGTTTGGTCACTCCCGCAGCTGCACTATCAAACCCTTTGATCTGTTTTGGCAGATTGTTGGAGAAACTGCTAGCAGAGCCAAAAACAACAACCTCAATGCATCGCATAGTTGAGATTCTTCTTTCCATTAGCTTTCATAAGGAGTTCACTTCAGTTATGCAACAGTGACACTTCTCTGTGTTCAGACTCACCACAACATCAGATGACCAATGAGTAACGAGACCTTCTAGGGAATAACTGACCATTAAAATACTAATGTAGAGGGAGAGCTCCTGTTATCCGCAGATCAAAAGCTGCACACACACTTTGAGTCACATTGGGATTCATCATCTCTGAAAGATAATCAGTTTTTTGCTTTCCCAATCAAAACAAAGTAGTAATGTTTTTGGGTTTTTTTTTTACTTCAGTGCATGTTGTGCATCATGCAAGTTAACCTGTGGCCCACAAAGATACGCCATTCAAGATGTACCTGTTGAACTTACGTCACTTACATTTCAATCAGTCACCTGATCTATGGGTTGATCTGACAACTGCAGACATTGCTGGGTGTGACTCCAGGGAAGTTTAATATCAAAGAGCCTTCAGGATAAACCACATTAGCTCCAGCAAAATCACGCTAAGCCCACAGAGCAGCAAGGCTGTGATTGTGCATTTAAAGAACAAATGATTCTTTGTCTAACTACCAAAGGAGCATTTTTTTGTTGTTGTAGTTCAGGTTTTCATTTGGTGCCTGATTCTTTGCATGAAGGACTACATTTACAAATAACCATTTAAGGTTTTTCATCTTTTTGGTTCACACTTCCTTCACAAGTTACACAAGAGGACATGGAGACACTTGAGTGAAAGAGTTGTGAGGTTAGGAGCTTCTAGAAAACAAATTTGAGCAGAAATAGTCCAGGACGAAAACATTTGATCTACACTAGATGTTCAGTAAAGACTTAGATTTCCCCCCTTTCGGAAACAAATAATAAAGTGTGAAATGTGTTTTTGCAGACTAAGGAAAAAAATTGTTTCTTTATTAGATGTTGCGTGCAGATAGCTGCCTTGTGGTTCATTTGCACATAGCGTTCTAGATGTTTCTGCAAGATAAAAATTACTACTCTGACAATTAAAAACTTAAATATACGAATCCTTCCACTGTGTGAAAAACAACATGCTTTTTTGCAGATCGAAGCCTAAAGCAATTTTAATGTGAAAACTGTGTGTGTGCATGCACCAACCAAAAAGCGTTGCAGCCAGTGGGACTTTAGGGTTGTGCTAGGAGTCTGCAGCTACATGCTAATGGTAATTCTACTACTACTGTACATCACTTCACTGCCATGTCTTTCAGGAAGGAGCCCAGGAAAAATCTGCCTTCAGAATAAGAGCCGCATCTTCTTAGGTGTTCAAAAGTGTCGTTTGCACTCCCACCAAATTATTCATGTTAGACAGGTGGAGGTTTCATGCCACCAGAAGCTGGCTGTATCACAGTGGATATTCCATATTAAGCTAGTTACTAACAAAGAGATAGAAAAAAAAAGTTTTTTGTCCAACTTACATCACAGCATGTGGATTCTGGAGCATGCATGCCTTCGGGCCAAATGTGGTGACAGGACTCGGTCCATGAAGCCACTGAGTCCTCCTGGAAGAGAGAGGAACAAACATCCAGCTCTATAAAGTTGATTTTGTTTCCAGAAAGAGTAATTTGATAACAACAACATAACCTGACCTCTGGAGTAAAGACATCTCACATTTTTCTACACCAGTCTTCTGGTTCACATTTCAAATCAATTATTTCGTTTTGCAATTTCTTGACATTCCTTGAGCTGAACATATTTACAAGCGTGACTATTTTTGTCCATCATCAAGTGACGAGTAGAGATTCCTGCACTTAGTCTGCAGCAATAAACCCTTACGCCGAATCTGCGGTGAGCAACAGTTAATTTGGCGCCTTTGCCGAGTCATACGTGGAGTAAGGAGTCATGTAGTGCTTAAAAACAAACACATTTACCTCTTGTAGCTGTAGCCCAGAAAATAGAAGTCAATGTTTAATGATCACCAACACACTTTCTCCAAACAACAACCAAAAAAGTTGTGGTTTGTAGCAAAGCAGGTTTCTTAAAAGGGAGAAATAAATCTTACAACACGTTGTGTCACTTCACATCACTTTACTGAGTCAACCAACTCTCCTACTCTGATTCACTGAGCTTAAATTTAGCTGTTTCAAGCTACTTTTATTTGTATTTGAGATCACTGAAATAAATTAATCCAACATCGAAAAATGAAACTGTAAATGAGTTGCTGTAGCAAAATTTTAATTTAAATGAATTTAAAAGAGCGTTGTCGCCGTTAAAGTCTCCAACAACACAAGAAAAAAGTAACTAGATTTGTCAGTTGTTGTTTTTTTCTATAAAAAGTCGCTAGAGATGTCTGAAAAGTTAAGCTTTAAATGACCTTTTAGAGTGAAATTTCCTCTCCTGAGTTGGATGCACTTATTTTAAATGCATCATTCATCCAGAAATAAGGATGCCACAGGATGACGAACACAGGGGTTTTTAAAAATGTTTTAAAAATAAACACTTTTAAAAGAAAGGCGGCTCTGACGCAAGTTGATTTTTGTAACTCCTGCAACCACTTGAGAAAAAAAGGGGCTAAATGTAAATTATTGCATCACATTCAGCATATAAATAAAGGAAAAGGGGATTTCTGACACTCAAAAGCAGTAAAAAAAAAAAAAACATGTTTCACAACATACTTGTGTGGGTAGAAAAAAGAAGACAATAATGTTGCCTTTGTGGGAGTTCGTTTCAACATCTTGGGAGATGTTCACTCTTTTTTTTTTTTTTTTTACAGATTTTCTCATCTCGCAAACGGATACCAACTACTGACCACATCAACAAGGAACAAACACGTCCAGCCTCTTCAGGTTTTCCCTTCATCAGGCTGTTTCAAAGAAGGCTGCAGGATCTGTCCACACACGGGCTGATTTCTCAAGTGACGAGAGTTTGTGCAACAGATAATGTGACAAGGTTGTTGAGGACACGTTTCTAATGCAAGCCGCTAAAAGCAGAAGTCGCTCTGAAGCAGAGGACCTCAGAAACCAATTATCTGATTTTCAATTATTTGAAATCAAATGGACTGACAGGAGATCTGGCTGTGTTACAAGCTCTCCCTCTGCTGGTGATTTTGTGTCATGTAATCTTGTTTTTATTTTTATCCACCCTGCCCCCCTCCACCCCCACTTCCTCACATGAACCTGGACAAATCTGATTATAGGGGTAGATAGGGAGGGGAACAGGAAGCCTGACTCAATTTTCACTGCAGGCCTCCTCTTCCTGCTGCTCCATGGGGATTTTTGGAAGCCTTCCTGGGTTTTTTAATTTATTTTTTCTGGTATTCTGCTGGTAACATGGTTACATAGTAACATGTAACCATGTTACTATGGTTACAGGGAGGATACCAGACTCTGCAGACCATTTTTGTTGCGACTTGTCTCGTCTCCTTTTGTTGATTTTGGCCAGCTAACCAGTTTTGGTTGGTTGACATTTTTATTTTTGTATATATTGTACAAATCATACACAACTTTGGTTGAGAAAAAGAAAAAGCATAACTGCAGGAATTCTATGGAGAAACATAACTGTGACCAAACCTCAAAATCCTGAAAACATTCACAAACTGACAAAAACACATCTGGGTGATGAAGCGAAAACGGGGGTTGGAGGGGAGTACATTCAGCTCTGTTTGCAGTTAATGGAAATTAAATGCAAAATTTCCAGGCAGATAGTGCTATTTAAAAGCACGCATTTAAATATGAAACATGACGTAAAAGAAATTTGACACTGAAGTTGGTCTTTGTCTCTTTAAGAAGCTCCTGCTCGGCTGGAAACTGCAGTTTCAAGGAGGAGCTTTAAGACACCTCTTGAATGGCTGCCATTAGACATTCAAGGATTTCTCAAAGATGTGTTTAAAAAAATCAAAACAACAATCCAGGTATGTTTTTGATGAGGGAATAACATTATGATATGACGTAAAGCTCAAAAAAGTGGATTTCACATAATATCGCCCCTTTAAAGGCAATGACATCTCAAGAGACGAGAATCGATCTGATCAGCTGGCATTAGCAGACGAGCAAA
Source organism: Xiphophorus hellerii (assembly GCF_003331165.1). NCBI lineage: Eukaryota > Metazoa > Chordata > Actinopteri > Cyprinodontiformes > Poeciliidae > Xiphophorus > Xiphophorus hellerii. The sequence goes on along the minus strand of NW_022587653.1, from coordinate 166,420 downwards.
TCTTGACATATCCAGACAGTTGCAGGAGTTGTGACGGATGATGCTGTAGAAGCTGAAGCAAATCACTTTGCAGTTTTTTCATCAGACGGGTTTTCATGAACTTGTGGAACAAGTACATCCTGTTTTCTGCCTGCGTAACTTTAAATATACGCAGCTACAGTGGGACTATAAGGTGAAACAACTTGTACTAGACCTGTATAGGTCTGCTGACCTTAACAGGTTGGTAGCTTTACTTTTTCTGTGAGGTACATTCAGTGATATTTAGCGGAAAAGCAACCCTGGAGTCTAGATTTTTGGCTGTTTTTCCAAACTATTCCCCATTGGAAAGCTTCTGGCTTTGACTAATGTGTAATTTACATTGAAAAGAGCTTATAATAAGAAAGACAAAGTGTATAAAAAGGGGTCCATCGTGTTGTGATATGCAGTGGGTACCTGGTTCCTACTGACCTGTGTTCTGAGTAAGTGGCTGAGGAGGTGCTCAGACTGCGGGCCTTCATGCGTTGAGCGGAGCGGCGACCTGTGATTGGTGCTCCCTCACAGGTGGAGCAGCAGAAGGTGGGGGCCTCCAGTCGCACCTCTGATCCACCGTCCATCTCTGATTGCCAGGCTGTAAGTGAACTGACAAGTCAACACTGTTGAGCCATTGTGCACGGATAGTTACAAAACAATAATGTCCTGTGTAACCTGCCTGGTGTGCATGGGAGGAACCCATGCAGCTTTGTTTCAGAACTCCTCAGTGGGGAAAGATAAAAACTTGCACAACTTTAAGTGAGGAAACGTAAATAATGCAAGCACACTCCTCTATACAGCGTGGCTGTTAAAACTCTTGCCGTTTTAAAATTATCTTTTGCGAAAACCTCCAAGAGGATACAGAGCAGCTTCAAGTGAAAAGTTCAACCTGCTCAACAACTTGTTTATATCATTTTCGGTGTCGCTCCATGATGCTGTAAGTTAGCAGGCCAAATTTTCACAATTATGTAAGCTTTAGCATAAGCTAAAAGCTTGTTATTACTATTATTGGCAGTCCGGCAAGCTTTTTTTTTTATTTTTAAATTTTTTTAAAAGAAAAGTACGACTTAAAGAAAGTCTAAAAATGCAGCATTTGGAGCAGAGAGAGATTAATGGCTACGTGTGAAGGAAGGAATCATGAAGCAGCTAAACTAGTGAGTTAGCGAGTTAAGCTCCCGGTTAGTCGTGGAAAATACCGCGTCACGCTGTTTCTGACGTCCAACTTTACCTTTTCAGCAGAAAACCTCACAGCAGGACAGCTCGGCTGAAGCTCAGAAAACTGCCGGAGGATTACAGGGTAAGACTACAGCGTTTCACCATCTTCGTTCACTGGACAGCTGTCAACAGTCAGCTCACCGCTTCCTGGTCCCGACCGACCAATCAGTCGCTCTCAAACTGGTGACGTCAAATAGCAAGTTCCTCACCTTGTCCAGATAAAGGAGTAAAACGACATTTGCACGAAAAGAAGAAATAATGCTTTTTTTTTTTTTTTTTAAAGTCGCAACCAATATTAATGCAACGTATCGTCACTATTAATAAAATAGTAAAAATAATAAATAAAAAAGGCACAAGAAAGGTAATTATAATCACAGGTGGGGGAAAAAAAGTTAAAAGAGCGGACAAATGATCTTTGTCAGCATATGTTCGACTTAGAGGTGGGTAATACCTAATTACATTTACTCAGTTATATTTATTTGAGTGAAAGTTCGGGGAAAATGTACTTTTAGTGGTTTTACTGCACCATATTTTTTCTTTTTCTTGAGCAATTATGAAGTATTGCTTTTTACCCAAATAAAATCCCTGGCTGTTCCCTCCACTGTGAGTAACTTCATTTAATGAAGAACAAACAGGTTTTAAGCAAAGATCCAGTCTCACACTTACAGTTTATGTTAAGGTGACACCCCATACACAAGCTTTGTTCTTGGAGGTCACATGAACATAAACATAAAAGTACTTTATCCTATTCTAACATTACCTACTGTAAGTATTTCACAGGCTTTATTTAAAAATGTTTTGTGCATGTGAAGTGCTTCTTCAGCTTGTATTTGTTATCTTCTAATCCAATATTTTTTTGTGTTAATCTTTTTATTCATTAGTGGTGGGGTTTTTATTCCTGAATATGCACACAACTTTATGTTTTAAAATGATTTAATATGTAAAATTAAATCATTTTACATATTAAATCAGACGTTATGATGTTACTCAAGTAGCTTTTTTTATGAAATGCATTTTTTCTATCATTGCTTTCTTTGACGACTACTTTTTGCTTTTGCTGCAGTAGATTGAAACAGCGCTGCCCTAATTTCAGTGCATTTCTTTTCTTTCTTTCTTTTTTGCTACTCTAACCACTTCTGGTTAAATTGATAAAGTTTAATAAACAAATGATGCCAAGCTCTTCACAAAAATAAAAAAATATAAATGTATAAAATAAACAACAAAGCTAAAACAATGTTATTTGACAAAAAGAGAAAGTTAGGTTAAATTTATCTGGCCACGCATAGGTTCAATCTCAGCCTTAATCCAAATTAGATGACATTAATTCTTAGCCCTAAAGTTCCACACACAATATTCCATAACCGTGGAATTTTATTCAAATTTGTTAAGAAAAAAAAAAAAAGAATCAAAATAATATATTTAAATATTCAGTCTTTGCCATTACTCTCAAGTGAGCTAGGTACCTCCTGATTGAGGAGGTAAGTTCACCTTAGTAAATTCACGTAATTAAATAGAATTTGAAAAAGCACCTACACCCACACACCTACACCCACAACCCACATAATGCAGCAAAGGGGAATTGTCTGCAGATTTTTAGAGACTAGATTGTGACAAAGTGCAAATCTGGGAAAGGATACATAAACTTTTGGCGGCATTGAACATCCTGAAAAACACTGTGGACTCTATGGAAATGGAAGAAGTTTGGAACAACTTGAAGTTCCCTGTGTGACGTACCCACCATGTCCTCCTATTTTTAATCAGTGGACAAGCTATTGAGGTTGTCCAACATTACCTTTGTACATTTATCAACAGCTGCTTGACCTTTGAGGATAATACGTCAGCCAAGATAACAAAGGAGTGGCTTCAATATCAGTCTCTTATCGTTCTTGAGTGACTCAGCCAGAACCTGCATTAAAACTCAACTAACCATCCCTGGAGGACCTGAGAGTGACTGGCTACTGATCCAACCTGACCCAAGTTGGGGGAATCTGTAGAGAAGAATTAGGATCAAGACTGTAGCATGTGGGGGAAAAAAAATACTCTTTAGATCATCCTAAATATCATGTGCCAATCACTCATAAGATCCATTCATCCACTTCCTTTCTATACCTGCTTATTCATGCAGCAGGGCTGGTTCCTGTCCCCAGCAGTCACTGGGTGAGAGGCAGGGCAGGTATAGGTGTACCTGCAACATAAGTGTCTTCATTTATGCATTCTATATTGTGTGCTACTGATGAAATTTACTCTTTATATTCACTCAAATTTAGAGAATGTTCTTTATAGACTAGAATAATAAAACATTTCCTGGGAAAATTCAGTGTGAATTCTGTAAGCTGAACGTTTATATGATGAAGTTTGCAGAAGCAATTACAATCAACTGCAGAAATGTCATAATTCGGCAAATACAATAAAAACAGTCAGCTGATCTTCAATAGAAAGACTGTCATAAAGAGTGAAAGGGGGCTGAGAGAGTTGAAGAACCCTAATTTCTCTTCTTTGCTGTTTTTTTTTTTTTTTTTTTGACAGTTGGCAAACATTTGTGCATTACCGTCACCGACTGGTAGCGATTGGACCAGGATGTTTTCAGCTCCGTTTCCTGCAACTTTTAGGCCAGTCTCCGTTTCAACACGCCTGAGTGTAAATAATTAGGTCATTATCATGACTCTAGAAATCTGTGGTGCCAACTGAAGAAGCCATTCAGACATTTGATTCAGGCGTATTGAATCAGGGTCGCATCTAAAACCTGTACAACACCCGAACCTGAGGACTGGATTTCTTGCCCTGGGCCTAGACTAAAAACATTTTCATAATTCCATAAAATGTTTCTCCATTTAGGTCAGTCTGTGTGTTCTTGGAAAAATTACACAATTCTAGCACGTTGCATTTTCTAACCATATACACCCAAATTTTGATTGATATATAGAAGTCAGAGGCTTCTTCAGAACCGCTGCATCACAGACTGCTAGAGAAGATCCTTCCTTGCCCACAGCGATCAGCATCAACAACTCTATGAAGAACCTTGGATATTAAGAATTACATTTAATTTCCCCTAGGATTTAATGACAATCACTATTACTTTTTCATAAAAGTTTGATCATTTCTATCGCATACCAAGAGCAAGAACATCGAAATGAAATAAAAGTAAAAAATATGAAATTTAAAATATTGTAGTGCTGCACACAGTAAGATAAATTGATCAATTTGCCCAGTAGAGGGCAGCAAAAAAAAAAGGTACATTTCTCTCCAAATGATTCTCTACAAACATTAAAAATACGCCTGTTGGAGCATCTCTGACCTGGCAGTTGAATAATTGATGGTCTTTACAACGTCTAATACCTGGAAACCAATAAATAATCGCGATATGAAGTTAAAGGAGTACTGAAATGAGCCGATGTTCAGAAGACATTCAGACAAGAAGAGCTGCACAGATGAGCCAGGGTGATTCAACAGTGGATAAGAAATAGTTTTATTTGACTTAAAACATAATTACAAGGAAACCAAACAGTCTGCAACATTCTAGCTTCAGTGGGAATCGCTCTAAGTGAATCACACTCAACACAATAGGTCATCTCAAACTGCTTTTTATTACATCTTAAATAACAGTACATTTTAATATAGTTTCTATCTTGCATCCAGCTTTCGGTTGTACACTGACTGACTTTAAAATTAAATACAAAAGGTGAAAGGGAGGGGCAGTGGGGAAGGGGTGCAGAGCTCTACAGTTATTTGATGAAGAGAAAAGGAAAAAGGAATTTAATTAATTTTTAATATTTTTTATTTGTTTTATTTTTTTTTGCCAACTCCAGGCCTAACGCACAATTACAGCACATTTTTTTTTGTACAGAATGTCGCAAAGAGAAAGAAAAAAAAAAAAAAAAACAGATCGGAAAATAAAGTTACTACTGCTAAAGAAAAAGCGTATTGTTTACAAGAAGGGAATAACAGAAAGTTCTGCCATTCAAATGCTGCAAGATTTTTTTTTTCTCTCGTTTTCTATAGAAGGTCAAAACAAAAACAAAAAAAAAAAGTTATAAAATGTTTCTGTAAATGGAATTTTGTTTTGCTACAGAAGGAATGAAAAATTTATTTGTTCCGTTTGGACTGTACGTGTTAAGGTGAATGAATGCGCGTGCGTGTGTGTGTGTTTGTGTATATTTTAAGCATTTATGGTACTTCTAAAATTTGTGGAATCCCTCCCAAGAATGGACCGAGTAACCGTTTATGTTGCAGGGCTTGCTTCTCAAGTGCATAGCTTTGACATTTCAGTTGAATCATGTATGCACAGAGTAGCAAAAAACGAAACAAAAAAAAAAGAAAAATAGAAAGAAAAATATAAATACCATTGTATTGATATATTCAACAGGTTATTTTCTTAAAGAAAAACATCAAAAGGACTTAATTCCATATGCACCTTTTAAGCAATTCTACAGCATGCGATTCTAAGAGATAACCCACCCATGGCAGACAACCAAAATCTTTTTTTTTTCTTGTTTTTAACTTAAAAAGTTTCAATATCATTATTTTCAAACATTGATTTATACAACATGTCATTCACAGAGTAGTAACTGCATTTCCAAGCACGGAATGGGCACCTCTGTTAAAAAGAAACGTCCAGATTGCAACCAGGCTAAAAGTGGAGGTCGTCCCTACACAACCGAATCACATCACCGGTCCCGACCACGGGCAACACGAACCAGGGAGAACTAAACTAAAAGAGGAGGGGAAAGAAAGGAAAGAAAAAGAAAAATTAAAAAAAGAAAGAGAAGGGGGGGCAGGGTGGATTATGATCTGATGGGTTAATCTTCATTTAATTATTCTACACTGTTGCCAGACAGAAAGGTGTAAGAATGGTTAAAATGTTTTGGTTTTTTTGTAATTTTTTTTCCTTTTTATTACATTTTAAAAACAAGCATTCATTATCATAAACAGCATGTGCTTGGTTAGTTAACGTTTTTTTTTTTCTTTAGACATTATCCTATATATGCAACGTTTAATTTTTGTGCAAACAAAGATCTGTGGACTACACTGGAAAAAAAGAAAGAGAGAAAAAAAAAAAAAGAGAAAAAAACCCATTAAAGTATCATGGAGCTAAATATACAGAAGGGTGAGATGTGGCTTGAGGACTCCTTGTTGAAGCTGAATACTCTCACTTTTGTTCTCCAGTGGGGTAAAGCTGGACTTAACGATGGCGCCGTCTGGAGGTTGGTTTGCTTCTCCGCCTATAAACAACATTCTCTAAAAACGTGTAAAGACTAGGAAATAAAACAAAGCTTTGATCCTCGTTTTAAACATTAAACTGAGTTCGCTGATCTACCTCTCTTCAAAACAAAAAAAAAAAAAAAAAAAAAAAGTATAATAATGAACAAAAATAAAACATGGTCGAAAAAAAAAAAAAGCTATGAAGAGTTAGATCACTGTCACGTAATAACCTTCACTCAGACCTGTGCATAATGAGGATGCAGGACACGTTTGCCGTGTGGTGGAGCAGTGGACGGGGTTTTCCGGATTTTTCATTTACTACCATACTTGTTGGGAGATATTTTTCCCCAGCAGTCCACTTTGAAATCACTAAATTCCTCAAGCTTTTTTTTTTTGAGTGTTTTTCTTTCTTCTTTTTTTTTTCCTTAAGCTGAATGAGTGACAGACAATTGTGCTCTTTTAAATGAGAAGGAGAGAGAAGGAGAGAATTTTTGCCCTTGATAGTTTTTGGGGGGTGTTTGGAGTCAGTATTATGGTGTTTTGTCTTGTTTTTTTTTTTTGTTTGTTTTTTGTTTTTCAAAAAAGATTGGATATGCAATAAAAATGAACATTGTGATGTTGGAATGGTCTTGCACTCGACTTTGGAGTCCGGATGCCATCTGGAGAAAATGACAAGAAAGAACAGGTTGCAGACATTATTACACACATGGACGAAGTTAAAATTATCAAAAAAAATTGTTTTATTGCACAAACATTTCATTATTAAGCTCGCATAATTATCAATTTTCACAAAGCGTAAATGAAAATTACAAGATAGGAAGATTGTCTAACAGGTTGCACTTTCACTCCCAACATCCAGAGGGCAGCAAATACCCTTCAGAAATGTATGCAGTTAGAGTTTAAAATACTTTTGTAACATTTTTCCAACAAACAATAGTGAATCTCAAATATTAAGAATTTCAATATGCACACAAAACTGCTACACTGTAAAAACAAAATCTTATCTTTAGTCTAATTTGCACACTAGAAATAACACTAAACTAACTAGCTTGTTAGTTTAACGTTTTTTATCAACGTTGATAAAAAAGTACTAAGAAATCATTAACTTAGAACAAGCTCTGATATCTTGCTGAAAAGTTAGCTGTAAGTTAGTTTTTTGTTTCAAGCATTTGGCGTTAAAGTGAGGTTTGAAAACCTACGACTTCAACAACTTCAGCACGTTGGTGGTGGTAGCAACATGCCTGCATTGCTATCTCTGCACAAACAGGGTGAAAAAACTGGGACCATCACCTAATTATTCCCAAATGAACAACCAGATTTTTAAAAATTGGATTTAACTGGGACAATAATCTCAAACACATCAATCACATCGCCTGAAAAAAACAACAAAAAAAAAGATTCAAATGCATCATCAAAAGCCCAAAACTAAGATGAAATTCAGATCTTCTGACTGGCACTCTGTATATGATTTCATTTAATAAATTCATAGATAAAGCAGTAAACTCACCTGCAGACTCTAGTTCCAGATCTTGAGGAAGCTGTCCCAGGACCCTGTCGCCACTGCCATGCCGTCGTCGGTCACACCCAAGCAGCTCACCCGGTTGTCATGACCGGCCAGGACACCTTCAGACAGAGAAAACACAAGATTTTACTAAAACATGAGGAAAACACTCTTTCTGAATCTAGAAAGCATGTAAAAAGTGTTAAAAGGATAAAGGTTAGAAATCAGAGAGCAGAATCAGCCCCAGATTCTGATTCTGGGTTCAGAATCCAGCAAATCAGCATAAAATTGATTGGAAAAAAAAAATTATGTTGAAAATAATTTTTAATGATAAATAACATTTTACCCATGTTCTGCAAACCTTTTTTGCACTCAAAACATCCAACCCATATACTACTACTACTAATGTTAATCCTATACAGTTACAATGACATTAAAAACCAAACACTGGAATTTTTGACACTCAAAATCTGATCTAAGAACTCCAAGTAAAACCAGCTGCATTGCTCGACTCCGACTTCCTGTTCTAAATCAAACAACAAATTATTGGCATAAATGAGGAAACAAGAAAAATTATAGCATTGCAGAAATAAATCGTTTCAGCCAATTAGTGAAATTTATTATTTAAGTATAAGACCAAAGAAGGCAGACAAGTGCTGGTGCATTATTAATAATTAGAGATGAAGTCAGTTATTTATATTTCTTCACCAACTAGAAGACAGAAAAATGCTTGGATTTGAAGAAATCTACATGTTTTTAATAAGATATCTTTCAGTGCAGCGAAATATCTATATTTCAACACTCAAGCTGGTTATTCTTGTTCTTATAACTGAAAATAAAATGTATATGAAGACAGAAATATGAACATTTGCAATTTAACTCCTTTGAAAACATTTACAGCCAAAATGTATAAATCATGCCACATAAACAAAATAAAAAACATTTTATTTCTTGAATTACTAATATGTTTGGGGAAAAAACAGGCCTCTCCTACTAAAAATAACTATTTTGTTTGCTGTAGGCAAGTTAGCAGTCAGGCAGCCAGGCAGCACACACTCCCATATGTTTACATGAAATTCAGCTGAATCCAGTAAATGACTGCTCAGACTCATTTCCATAGGTTGTGTAAAAGGTTTGCCATATTGAAGGGCTTCCTTTGAATAAAGGCTGCTTACAAAAATAATTGTGTTGTGAATGCTGGACCAAACAAGTGTGTGACACTTACTGCAACACAACTGAGAAGAACCTAAATATGAAATAAGGATGGACTTTTAGCCTTAAAAAATAAAAAAATAAACTATAAGACTTGATTAAAAAAACAACAACAAGGGGCTAGACAGTTTACTGCATTTGAGCCGTTTCAGTTCTGGAAGGTTTATGTGATGTTTATGTGATAAGGAACAAGTCTAAACTCTTAAAAACCTACCTTTTACTAAAGAAAAATGCTAATGCTTTATGACTCATTTTTTATCTGTACCAAAAACTTTTATTCTGACATCACAAGCAGTCTTAACTACAATATTGCCCAGAGGTAAAAACCCTTTCCTTCTGATAAACACACAAATGATGCAAGTTTTTCCCGTAAGTATGCAGCTGTCACGCAGCAACCAGTGATTATGTTAGGAGTATCTGTTGTATTTCAAAAGGAGAACAGCTAAACACCTACACAAATCTGTACCTCTAACACGCTAAATAAATGATTAATCCTTCAATTTCCACCTGGTCATCTTAAACTGCAGCCATGAAGCCGGGCAGCTCACCCTCGGGGGCGTCTGACACTGGCTGTGTTTTAATAATGGGACAGTCAGTGCCTATAAAAGGCTGGCCGAGCCATTTTTCTCTCTGAATAGCACTTCACAGCTTTGTTTGGACATGCTGACAAGTGGCTGAACAATGAGCTGTGAGACTTTCCAGATATAACAGTGGAAAGCTAAGGTATTCCCATCATGACAAACCACTGGCATTTTCTAAAACCGGCTGCACGGAGCGGGATGAGGAAAGCTTTATGGAAACGTCCTCACTAACTAATCCGTAAATTTCCTGCTCACATTTGCCAGATTTCAACAGCATTTCTCTGCGTTTTTCACTACTCAAACTAAAACTTTTAGGCGTTTCTCTCGGCGGTTTTACAATATTTCAGTCTAAGATATTAACCTATAACCTCCTTGAATGGAGCAGTATTTGAGTCCAATTCCACCAATGATCAAATGGCACACTGCTAAAATTAGCTTTCAGTCTTTGGAGCGTGGTAATGGAGTTACTGGGCCTAACCTAGTGCTCAACTTTATTTGAAATCTGTAACTTTTGAACCTGTTAAATCAGGAATAGATTGTACACCACTAAAAAGCACTGATGGACTTTTGATTATTGACATTTACTACTGAACTCAAAACAAAATGTAATAGTTGAACAACCATAGGTCAAGTTCAATCTAAATGTCATGTTATCTGAACAAACGGTAAGTGAAATTACTTTTGAATTAATGCACATCTTAGACATCAAGTCAAGAACCAAAATAATAATGGCTAGACTATATATATGAATATATATATATATAAAAGCTTTGAAAGTCATAAAATGTAATAAAAATAGCTGGTTAAAAACAACTTCATATTTTTCCAAGACCAACTACAGAATATCTCAGTGCATTTATGACATCTGGAGTTCTAAAGTTAAGTCTAGGTGTTTTTAGGACCTTCCAGCGGCGGTGGAAGTCGAGTTCTGCCGCCGCGCATCGTTTCAGTTCAGAGCATTTTTTCCAACATGGCTCACCTGCGCGGTCGCCCTTCAAAGTGTCCCAGACGTTGCAGTTGAAGTCGTCGTAGCCAGCCAGCAGCAAGCGGCCACTCTTGGAGAATGCTACGGAGGTGATGCCGCAGATGATGTTGTCATGTGAGTAAACCATCAGCTCCTGGTCGGCACGCAGGTCAAACAGCCGGCAGGTAGCGTCGTCTGAGCCCGTGGCAAAGGCGTTGCCATTGGGGAAGAACTGCAAAAGGAAAGGAAACTAAGTATTCGTATCCCTTTGTAAAATAAAATAAAAATATATTTTTCACAACAATTTCTCTGCAGACAATCTTATGTTGACATTCAGGGAGTACAGTTAATTTTAATCATCTAATATGCAGAATAAACTTAATGTAATTATTTTTAAAGGAGCCTTTTTTTCCCCCAGGTTACTCCAATGCACAGCAGGACATGTTGCTTTAATTTGTCTCCTCGTTTTTAATTCTGCACCCATAAACTAAAAAACGTGAACATAAATTAGTTTTTCTTGCTAGTCAAGTATTTTCTGAAAGTTATGGAGATGGTGAGAAGGCATGTTTTCACAACAGCAACCTCTTCCAGGAAGCGGGGTAGCTTTCTGGGGCCGTTATCACCCCTCCTTGTTTACACTGCATTTAACAGGAGATGAAAACGTATCCCACAAAAAGGCAAATTCTAACACAGTGTGGTGCAAATCCTTTTCAAATGGTTAATTAAACAAAGAGAAACATTTTAATCCAGCAATTTATGTTTAACATAATTTACAGATGAGATATTCTGTCGCCTATAATAGCCTTCAAATCATTTTCTGTTTACAACTTCTTTGCTAAAAGAGGAAGTAAATCTTTCATCCAAAAATAAGAGTGTTAGTTTTTCCTCAGGCATCTTCTAAGGCACCCATCTCGTCTCTTGTAAACAGTCGCACCATCAGTTATAGACAATGGATGGATAGATATTCAAAAGGAATCTTTTTTGCTCAAATTGGACACAATTTAATTACACAACACTTCCTTAGAGGTTTGATTTGGTTCAGAAGCCTATTAAGGCCAGCCAACTTACAAAATATAAGTTTATGTGATCAAAACAAGCACCTGCTAGTAGATATTACTAGTGTCAAAATAACTACATTCCCCAACAATAAACTATGAGAAGAAAAAAAAAAAACTTTGTCAAAATAATAGCCTACTGGCATTTAGGAATTGACGCACATGTTGTGTGACAATCGAATCATCACTGCACGCTCTGACAAGCAAACTAGCTGCTCAGTCCAAATAAAAGGGCGCTGACATACAAGTAACCCTGGTCAAATCTATATATGTGAGGTTTGTGTGTGTTTTTCGTACACAGATGGCATTGATGTCTGACTCGTGGCCAGTGAAGGTCTGCCGGCACATTCCTTCTCTGATGTCCCAGAGCTTGGCTGAGGCATCACAGGCTCCAGACACAAACAGTCTGCTGTCCGGCGACAGCGAGAGGCTCATCACATCACCGGTGTGACCAGCAAACGTAGTGGTCTGCTGACCAGTTTCAATGTCCCACAGAGCACTGCAAAAAAAATAAAAAATTAAAAAATGCGTGAAAATAAATTCAAAACAAGTTCTCTTCAAAATGAGAAATTAGCAATGATTGCAATATAAACTATTGTTTTCTAATTTTTGTTTTTACCAAAACAAACCCAATATTTGGGAAGTGACTGAATTTTCTGAAATCCAAAACTGATGCTTATGTTTATAGTACTCTTGTAGCTAATCATCTCAAGACGGTCTTCACCAATTACCATTGCATGTGATTTGACTGTACTGTATTACAATTTGCAGCTAATTTAACTATATCTAGTTTTATCCAGGTGTGAACACAACTGAATTTTGAATTTGGACCAAACTGAAATCTGTATGATACTAACAGGATCTGTTTGTATGGTAAAGGGCAAAGCAAAAAGAAATACAAACAAACAAACAAAAAATATATATAAACCATATAGACTGATGTAAGGTTGGACCATATGATAGATTTTTTTAAACCAATGGCGATTGTTTTGGGGGTTTTTTACATTAAAAAGAAATGAAAAATGACAAATATTTTTATTAAATAATTTTTATGTGAGTTAACTTGAATTCAAAGTCAAAATAAATATAAGCTGTAAAACCGTGTCAAAAAAGATGGTAGTTTTATCACTTAACTATGAAAACCCAAGGAGTGCATTGGTGACAAAAAAATTACAATTTCCAAATAATTAAATCTCCAAAAGCAAAAATGTGATTTATTGATAAAATCGATTTATCGCCCAACCATAGACTGACACTAAAGGAATAGTAAGTGATTTACAATGTTCAAATAGCGACGAAACATAACTTAAGGTCTGCATTTACACTGATTTTGTCCAGCAACACAATTGCTGCAATATCCCAACTCACCAGGTGGTGTCTCCAGAGCTTGTGACAATCTGGTTGTCATCCAGGAAGCGACAGCAGGACAAGTAACCTGAACAAAATCAAACCCGCAGATTAACCAATGTAATATGTATTCTCAACTTATAAGTCATAAGGACGGCATATTATTTTTCTTTGTATAGAAGAAGGGACCTGACTTCAAATGGTCATCACACCCACAGGGGAGGCTATGTGAGCTGCATGTGGGAGGGAGGGGAGATGAATCGACTAATTCTCCACAAAACAAACAAAAAAAAAACCACTCTGGGGCATCTCCTGGTTCATGACTTGCTTCCATAATTCATCCAATACTAGCTGGCAGAGTGCATTCACCCCTCCCTGTAGTGAAGGAACTGGAACTAAAGTGCTGACACACTTCCTGCGTCATGTGACACTGATCAGATGAATGCTCCTTGCTTAAGTGCTCAACACTTTCATTAGTCTGTGATGATACGAGGTTTAACCACCAACCCATATGAAAAAGATCGGACCGACACCTTTTAGGCGCAGTGATCACAATGCTTAGAATAAGGAAAAAAAAACACAATGAGGTTCCAACAGATTCTTTACTTCTGAAGACTTGATTTTCAAGTACAAAACATTGGGTTTTATCTGGATGCTTTTTCTACGTGAAGCAATACAATGCTGGAGTTGGCTTCTGATTTGGCAGTGCTGGATATTTTAACATTAATACTTTGACTAACCCTATATTAGACTCTATTTTGCAATAATAAATACAGATTCTTTTAGGCATATTTTGTTATATTTCATTTACTTTTGCTTGCAAGTTTTAAATATATTTCTCAGAGCTTTGTTTGGAATCTAAATCAGACCCTGTTGAAGAACCAATAGTTTAAAATCGTCAAGTCCAAAGAAAGCTGCGAGTTTTGAGGTTTCATTTCCTGGTGCCGTCAGTAACTCAATGAGCTGGACTGAAACTTAAGATTAATGAGGCAGATTGCAGATAAAAGGCCTCCAATGACAAATGGAAAAAAGTTAAATTTCCCAGATTTTTCTAACACTCTGATTTTGACTTTACAGGCGGTAGAAATGGGAAAGAAGCTTAGGGGATTAAATATTTTATTTACTCTGTTCAGCTTTGTTCCATACTTGGAAAATGAATGAAATTTTTAAGACTGGATAGGAACTTTCAAACCTTAAATTTCACAGCTTCACTATATGAGAAGGAAGAAACTTGCAAGTAATATGAAGTCCTGTGAGACAAATCTGACTATTTACTGATTGATACATTCAGCCTTGTCAAATGTTAAGCTTCTGGAAATTCAGCAATCACTGATTTGTTTAGACAAAATGAAGTCATGAAGTTTTTATCCTAATGTTAATTCACAGCATGTAGAGGAACAAGACCAAGCAACTTGTTATTGACAAGATAATGCACGTAACAAAAATTTGAAAGCAGAATATCAGTTAATTAAAACCCAAAACATATAAAACTGCAATATGGAGTTAAACATTGTTTCAATAGTTGTTGAATACTTACAAATAATCATTTTGCTCAATAATATCAGTGATAAGCTTCTTTTTGACACCATGTCCTCATTTTTTGAAGGCTTTAGAACCTCTGACTTTGAGTGGACTGAGTTTTGGTATCATTTGGAAAACCAACATGACAAGAATCATGACTTAAACATACCGGCGTGATGACAAAAGTGTTTCTTTTTAACATATACTTTCTTGACAAATTTGAGTGACTCACCAAAATAGTCAACAAACCGATGGACAAACCAGAATCGAGGTAATCCAAATGTCCCGCCTACCTGTGTGTCCGGCCAGCTCACGGCTGACGCGCACGTTTCCTTCACGGGTCTTCAGGTTGTAGATGGAGCAGATGTTGTCCAGGCCACCACAGGCAACGTAGTTCCCAGAAGGGGCATAAGCGCACGTCATCACCCAGGAGGAGCGCAGCGGGATGGCGTGGACCTGGAGGAGAGCAGAACGATTTAATATTAGTTTGCTGTGACAGATGGAAGAGTGAGAGAGAGTTCAGTCTGCAAAATTAACCTTTCAAGGACGCAAACCCCTCCATACAAAACACTTCATTGGCACCTACAAACACAATATGCCTAGTACTTTGTCAATTTAAATTACATTCCTTCGAAATATGGAGGTTAGTTCATATTTCGGAGGTTAGTCCATAGAACGTGCTTTAATGTAGAGGTAGAAAATATTTAACCTCAGCAATTTAACAAACACTTTAGCCTGATTAAAATCCCTTCATTCAATACTCCACTTGCTCCACTTTCAATTTATAGTATTGGTCTAAAAAAATCCTGAAGGTCATTTTAAAAAAACTTTTAAAATGATTAAAACTTGGGCGTGCCGTGGTGGGATAGCACGACCCATGTTTGGAGGCCTTGAGTTCTCGACGCAGCCGTCGAGGGTTCGACTCCCAGACCCGACGATATTTGCCGCATGTCTTCCCCCCCTTTCCTGTCAACCTACTTTCATATAAGGGACACTAGAGCCCACAAAAGACCCCCTGGAGGGGAAAAAATTTTTTTTATAACTTACGATTTCAAGTTTTTTCCATGTTAATATTTTTTTTTACATGATTTATTTTTTTTTATTTACTGAAAATATAACAAAAACTGCTACTTTCTTCTGACAGCAACGCTCACCTGACTTGTTTTATTTCTTTAAAGTCTTTAATCTACTTTGTTTAGGAATTACATCTAATTAGTTGCTTGTAACCGACAACAGTTAGACTGTGAGCCTTTTCTAAAATATTTTGAGATGATTTATTCACAAATAAAGTAATGAGAATTGCAACACGACTGAGGTTTTTACCTTGTTCGTGGTGTAGCTGTCCCAAATAATGAGTTTGCCATCCTGGGAGGCGCTGACCAAAAGCCTTCAGAAAAACAGACAGAATTTTTTTTGAAATAATTAGTTTTTAAATCTTTTGCTATGAACCTGCAGACAAAAATGACTAGAGCAAAGGGGACATGAACATTTTAAATATCCTAAATATTTTAATAAGCTGCACTTTTTAAGAATGAAAACAGCGAATTTTATGAAATAAACAGACTATTTTCTCACAAAATGTATTTATTTAGAACACCCCTCAGTAATGTTTTCACAATAAAGACCATTTCAAAACAACCTTAATCTACGGAGCCCTCTCAGGTCCCTTCTGTGGATGTCATTTGGTATCTGGGTGAATCCAACAAGAGTAACCACAGCGACGGTCCCAAACCACTTTGGTACAGGAGAAGCTCTGAACAAAGCAAGGGCTGCAGGGACCGTGCCAGTCTTAACTACAGTACTGACAGTAATAAGTTCAAATGAAGACAATTCTGCTTAAAGTACAACATAGGCCCGACTTTACCATGATTAATCTGTTCTGGACATGAGCTAAATGTATTGTTTAGATTATATGCAGGAGAAACAAAGGAGCTTTCGGTATACTGTGAGGAATAAAATATGTCCAGTTTGGATCAGACTGTGTACCGCAAGAGTCAGGGCATCAGCTGAGAGACAATGATTCAACGGTTTGGGACACTCATCCCTCAAGGGAAGACGAGGTGGAGACTTTCGGGGATAAGAGCATTTATGAGTTTTATTTACCAAATTCTCATTTTAAAAACAATATTGTGGTTAAATATTGAATCAGGTTAAAAACATCCTAGTGTTGTGTATGAAGAATGATAAAAAAGTAGAACAATCCGGCAAAATATGACTTAAATGTGCTTATTTTCTTTTTAAGGCTTCCCTTTATTATTATTTTCACAGATTACTCTACGAAATAACATTTAGGCATATAATGTGGAAAAGTGTTATAAGATTGATTTTGCAGCCATAGTTTGTCAAAGATATGTGTTGAGGATTCAAAACTGATTATTATGTGGCATGTTTTCATGTTCTATGAAAAATCTACATGAATTTAGAGAAAAATAGTACATTATAGAATCACAAAACTTAATGTCTCACTGATTTGAATAATGAAACATTTTTGTGTAGAAGAGTGGGACTTTTTCAGATTGTTAAAAATCTATTACTCTTTATATATATAAAAAACATAGTTCCAATTTCTGTGTAAACAGTGTCTTTGTTTTCTGTGTTTACTAATTTTATAACCACTCTAGTTTAGCTGAAGGCAATAGTTTCGCTTTGTCGTGACTAGACAAAGTGTTGATTCAAGCAACACCGATAAATACATTGCTGGCTGAAAAGAGTAGAAGTCTAAGGGAAGGGTTTTGGTGATAAAACTCAACCCCAGCTTCCACAAAGGTTGACTCCATTTTGAGTATTTTCCCTACCCTCATGCCACATCCCAGTGCACACAAACATGACACACCAAGACGCAAAACAGCACACACTCGAGCTTCCAGCACATGTTCAATCAGCTCTCACAGCAACAAATGTTTTACTATTTTCAGTTTGCACAGACAAGAGTATTGTTATTGTAATAATCGATCAAAAATGACTAGTAAAACTGAAGATAACGGACTGAAGGACGTCATGGTGAACTCATTTTACATTCAGGAGGAAGCAACTCACAAAAATAAAGCATTTCACATTTGGTTCCTGGAATCAGACCAGGAAGACAGGATTGGTGAGAAAAAAAAACAAAAAACACACACACGCAACTGAATGAATTTACCTTGAATCAGTCCCCCAGTGCATGGCATAGATCTTAGCCAAATGCCCCCTCAGCGTCCGTCTAGTCCGCATCTGAATTCGGCCAACGGGGTCAATGTTTGCTGTGATCTAAGCAGGATCAAAATGAGACAGAAAGGACGACCCTCAAAATGTGTACTAATGTGGCCAGAGTGAACACCATCGAAAACAAAATGAAAGCCAGTTACTGATTATGAATGATTTTTCTTACCTGAGACAGGGTAGCATCTGCACACGCTTTCCTGGCATCCTGTAAAAAAAAAGAAAAAAGATCCAGTTATAACCACGCACAAAAAAAAAGGGGGGGTTGACTTGCGACTTGCAAATAACAGTAATAAAGTTGAAAAGCAATGTGAAAAGTGAGTAAGCGTCATTTTTATTAGAGTAGGGCTGAACGATTAATCAGATTAATTGTGATGAATTGGTTATTCAAGTAATCGTCAACTAATTTAACCATTAACTAGAATAAACAAACAAACAAAAAGCCATTTGCTGTAAGGACACATTCACAGGAGTAATTAAGCCAAAACTGTACAAAAAATATATTTATTTTAATTTAAGAACTCAAGTGGCAGTTTTAGCTTCACCTAGTTCTGCAACACAATCTCCTATTAATAACCTTTTGCATCCCATTATTAATTGGTTAACCAACAGATGAGCTCAGATGAGTATTTTTAGCTGCAAATGATCTAGCATATCCTAAGGGAATGATATTCTATTGCATTTTAGGTAATACAATGTTTATTTTCTTGTTTATAAAGGAATTGAACCATCCATTTGTATATTTTAATGTATTTCTAGTAGCTAGCTAATTGATTTTCAATAAAAATATCAGATTGATCGATTAATCATCAGAATTATTGACAGATTAATCAGTTACTAAGAATTGTTAGTTGGAGCCCTATATATGCGAGTAACAGATTTAATCTTCAATCTACAAAGCGATTAGTAGCAGCACAAGTAGAAAGTTGAAAAACTGTGGTGAGTCTGGATTTGGAACCTCAGTAAAACTAAAGATAGGAAAAACTGGGACTTACTCGGATCTGGTTCTTGAGCTGCTCAGCCTCCTGGCGTAGCTGATCCAGTTCACTCATTTTCCTCTGCTAATGGTGTGCTTCTCTCCGCCGCCTAGACTCTTGCCGATCTAAAGAAGACAAGAAACGACAAGCCTAACATCAATACAACTGCTTCCTTTTCAGCTCTATGAACACTTGGAGATTGCATTTTAATGACGCTGGTTAGTTCACGCTTTAGTAATTGGTAAAAATTGTATTTTTTTCTCTTATGCCACAAATTTATGGACATAGCAGGTCAACAAAATGCAGTTTCTCTTCTATCCTTTCTGTGTGGCTCAGACAAAGTGGATGCGAATCACTTTTGAGACAGCTCAAGACTTGTCCTTGCCAGCTTGAAGCCGTAACCTAGCAACAAGCACAAGGCAGCTACTTAAGGCTTAAGATAACAAATTTGAGGAGGATGTTGAATTTGTTCGTTCTTCACCCAAACAGAGGCAAACGACTTGGAACAATGAGTGGCCATTACAAGTCCTTGAATGCCAAAGGGGACCGGGAGGGAGTGAGGGAGAAAAAAAACGTGCAAAAAAGTGTGCATTAACCCTAACCCTTGGATAGAGGGCCTAAACATATCCCTAATAATTTGTTAAAATTAAGGATTTGTCTGTCAGATATATATATATATAAAAAAGAGACCACCAGGGTTTCCCTGCACCTCTGTAGCCGCAGGTGAAAGGCGTCAACGCTCTGGCCTGTGGACTCTCAACTGCCCTCCAATGTCATTCCTGTAATCCTGGGACACAGTTGATTCAGCTTCTCCAGCCAAATCCGGTTAAGACAAAACCTGCTGATGATCCTAAAAGCAGTGGCTGTTCCGCTGACCCCAATCCTCTGGTTCACCCTCTTAACAGCGATACTTTCACTAGCCGTTCAAAATGAACGGATAACAGAAAATTTAGAAAAAGTTACCATCATGGGCTTTGAGGCCTTGTTAGAAAATAAGTTAAATGCAAGAAGCTGCCGTATTGCAAGGCATAAAAACAGGAAATGAGACATCTAATGGCATCTTTAGTTACATCATTTATAGCTCAGCCAAGTTGCTCAACTTAAGGAAAAGAAAAAAAAAAGACATTTATATACCTTGCCCTTTTTCCATTATTTTCAGTTACTGTACACAAAACGTTGCACATAAATTAAAATTAATTTTAAAAATATATACAACCAACTAGAGTCAAATGAATTAACTTTATCTGCCCAACTCAACCCATCTACAGCAATAACCCTTGTTATAACCTCACCTCGCTGTGTCTCGGTTTGGATTTATGTCCTTTGTCCAGAAGGCTGATGAGACGTTCTGAATGAACACCTTATCCTACATGCGCCTGAGACTTTATCTGTCACCTGATTGGACAATGCTTCTAAATGGGTCTATCTAAGCAAGGTGCCTTAGCCTCCTAATCTTCACGATGAAAACGTCTCATGGATAATATTGCTGTAGTATTCTCATTTTCTCAACAAATAACCCTAAGGGCAATGGGTAAAAGAAAAGTGATGTTGATGCCAACAAAAACCAGAACTCATATTGAGGATATGGTTATATTTAAAATACTAGACTTTATTTTCCTGTTTGAGAAAGTTTAGAAATACTTCTATGCACACTTCTACTGTGAAAGCATTGGACTTTTAGTTTAAACTAAATGAGGAAAATTTACCCAAAACAATAACCAGAACTAAAAAACGTTTGATATTCAGAATATTCCTAAAATTAAGGCCAACTGTGTTTCACTACCACTATTGTGAATCACAGTCATGACTGCTACGCACATCTGTCTGAGACGAGACTTGAGATTTACAACTTCTTACTACAATAGGACAGTTTTAACCTTTCATGGGACCAAAAGCCAATGATACACCAGATTTAAAGGTGTGATTTATAAGCAGTTGCATTTATAAGTAAAGTTGGCAAATTGGTGATTGGTCTGGTGACTGGGTCTGGCCACTTTCTGACTTTACTGTTGGTCAAAAACTCAAACATTTCTCCACTTTTGAGAACTCTCTTATCTAAGAGTCATCGGGCCTCACTGAAAACAACAATCTTTGGTGCCTTTAGTGTCCTTTGCCGTTTTGTTCTTTTCCAGTTTTGTCCTTTTGCAATCAACTTTATTTGGATATGAAAAATAAGCGCCCACCCCCAGCCAGGTGTGACAGTGGGTAGGCTTTCCCCACATTGAACAGGATACAATGTGGGGAAAGCTTCACAATCCACAGTGGTGGATTTGCTATTTTAAAAGAACAGGATACAATTTCTGCCACAGAATTGTCAGGCGCAGCAATACGCCGGATCTGCCGCTTCTGTCTGTTAGGACCTGCTGAGACAGGGCTCAGCTGTGCTTCAGTTCGATTCCCCTGTGGGAGAAACCTGAACACAGCGCAGCACTCTGCTGTAACTCTAAATCATTAGCACCAGCACTTCGTTTACGAAGCAGAAGAACACATCTTCCTTTAAGTTTTGTCTCCATGTTAACACAGAGATAGAAAGGAATAACCCAAGCAAACCTAGATTTCAGAAAAAACAGGAATATAGGGGGAGAATTATCTATGTATGGTATATTGTTAAATTTCCTCAAAACCAAGAAGATTAAAGATTTATTAATAATGACATTTTAAATGATTATCTTGTGAGAAAGGAAAATACACAATGGCACAACTTCTATTCCACTAGCAACTCTGTGGCTAATGGAAGACAATGTAAATTTCCACTCCAGAGCCACAAGATACAGGAAGTCTATTTGTGCCCTCCTTGGGAACGTTTTGTTGAATTGGCAAAGGGGCTATTTGATCCAAAGCAGACTTCACCAGACAACAGGAAGACTGAAAGAAGAGCAAAGTTGCTATGTTTTACTCTTTTGAGCTTTAAACCTCTGCCATTCAAAATGCTGGCAACATATTAGAGATCTCAGAGTCGAGAAAAGGAACTGCATTCTCCAGGAAATTCAAAGGTGGTGATGCTAGCAGTGCCAATAACTAAAGATGCTAAAGATTTTAAAATGTAAACCCTGTAATAATTGTGTTTTAAAATAGTAAACGTTGTTTGTAGTGATTCCACACTCAGTGTGATGTACTCTCTGCTTTTTAGTATGAATAATTAATGATTCCTCAGGACATAAAATCTAGAAAAAAAGTTACAATTCTTAAAAGACAAACCAGACACTGAAAAAGTGGCCACAAAATCCTGACTGTTGCATTTTGAGTGAACGTACATTTTCTGACCATGCAACCTACAAATGTTAATTATACAAATAGCTGTTAGATTTAAATGACATCAACTTTATATACTTGCATTAAAAAAATGTTTTAATTGTAGATATGAATTTACAACCATGTTAATATTTCCCCCTTTAGACTTTCAAGTAGTAGAGGAACTGTTCACACTGGTGCCCTGTGTGTTGAATCAGGTGTTAATGGGTTAAACAAGAAACACATGATCGATGAAACTTATCAGGCACATTCCAGTGTTTTAACCTTTTCCACTAACTGAAACCATTAAATACACATGCTTAAGAAAGAGATAATCATCTGTTCAGTAATAACTGGCCAGATTTTGGTGGTCTTACTCTTCAGACTTTGTGCTCCAAGATAAAACCGAATCCAACACCCCCCGCCCCCACTCCACACACACACAAATCTCAAGAACAGGCCAGTTTCAAAATGTTCAAATACCATGTACTTTAAATGCAAAAGCTGCAAAATAAAAGCAGAACCCCTCGCTGGTGATGATCAGTTTTAGCATAAGTGGTGTGATTCAGAGGAATCTCTTTTTCCCATTTTGCTAGTGGTGGGAGTGTAGAAACCACTGGCAGTGCAACAGATAGAGCCTCGACTTTGCTGCCTTCTCTTTCTGCCAGCTATTTTTAGTTAGGTGGTGGGGGAGGAGGAGAAAGAGGAGGAAGGGAGCAGACTTCACATTTTCCAGCCACTCCTATCAGCTCCCACATCTCGAGTGCAACAGTGACAAGGAGAGAGGAAGTGTAATTTGATTCCATACAGACACAGAGTTCATTGTTATTTCTTCCTCCCAAACAGCAGTCATAATATATGCACAGCGCATTTTCACACATCCTCATTTGTATATCCTCAGTTATTGATGTAACTAATTAATTACATCAATAACTGATAATTAATAATGGGCAACAAGAAGAAAAATAATCACTAGAAAGCAAAACAAAACCCCCCAACAATTTATAAAATCTTACATTAAATTCTTAATAGGTGCAATTAAATCAATAACGTGTCACACAGTAAAAACCTCAACGTTTTTACTTTTACATACAATAGGGCTGGAGCGGAACCTCTCCATTAAAGCTCAACAAAAGCGCTACTGTACCAAGTGCACAGGGATATGAATCATAAGATGCTATAAATGGGGTTTGGCAGTAGTTTTTTTGGAGTAGACATTAGTTGTCACCCTGATGACATAAGGAGAGGGGAAGGCAGAGAGATGTTCTGGCACACAAGAGGATAGAGGCAAGAGAGGAAAGCTGGAGGACACAGCCAGATTAAACTAATGAGAGTGAACAAGCAGAGGACAATTGGGAGGGGAGCTGCTAATTAACCCCTTGGTAAAGGGGAGCAAGGCATGCAAGTGTCCCTGTGTCTGTCAAAGTCTGATCAGAGTGAAGCTAGATGATGGGTCTTTTATAATTTAGCATTTAGCCTGATGCAGTCAACATTTCGGGACATACAGACTAAGGGAGAAAAAAATAGTCAGTTGGTCAGTGAAGCTGTTGCCCAATATTGTTCGACTTGTGCTTATCACTCCAACATGTAGTTGTACTGGAAGTTCCCAAAACGTTATGTCTACATTAACACAATTAGAACAATAAATAACTTCTTCCTCTTATTACTGGAGAGTCAGTTTAAGGATATAAGCTTTTATTCAAATAACTTACCATGAGCTACTTTACATATTTCGCTGTCAGTGTATGTGAGCAGACCATCCTGGATTACAGAGAAAGTTTGGCTTAGTAAGAGTAAGTCTAAGTTGTGTAGTTACACAATAGTATGATTCTTTGACCTTTAATTTTGTTAATTTTATCAACTTCCAGACAACCCCTTTCAACAAAATGGTGTTTATGAAGGCGCTGGAAAGATGGTGACCTTAATACTGTAATTTACACCTCCTGCATGGATACCAGTTGCCCCACCCTGTGCCTTCTTGAAGGGCTGCATCTAGTCCTGCGTGCCTGACTCTTCCCGTCAACTTTCCTTAGTGCTTCAGAATGCCAGTTGCTGGTGCAGTTAATTTGTTGCTCCTACAAACACTTTAAAACTGCAGTGGTTTCTGAAGCCAACGCAGTAGCCTGAACAAACAATCACCCATCTGCCTCCACACCTTAACACATGAACAAGGCATTTATGAGCGGCACGCTTCCTTTTCATGGGTGTTCCCTAGCTGTGTTCATCTCTCTTCCCTTTGTCAAAACACTCAGCGGATGTGGCGACAGAGCACACACACTTTACAAATACAATCACTTGGTGGTTTCTTTCACTACTACTTGACTTGCCAGCGTCCACCCCAGGGCTTGAATCAGGCTATGCAATCATTTGCGTTACAGTAACAGGTTACACTCAACATCCTGAGAGGCAGGTTCAAAGAAACCGACAAAGCAAATCAAAAAACAGTTAGAAGTGGTTTCTAGTTTCTACAGCTGGATCCCATACCTGGCTTCAGTTTGTTAGGGAAAAAATTCAGCTTAAAATGTATTACTCCACATTCTTAAGTGGAATATCTTGTTTTACATTTTGAGAAACGGCGCAGATGAGCTCATGTCATCGGGTACAATCCGATTTTAAGTTTGAATTTTCTCCTCTGCCTTCAAATACCAAAGATAAATGATGAAACTAAACTTTAGTGATTGTATAAACAAGCCAAACAAAAATGGATGTATGAAGTGAAAATTATAAAATAAAATTTTAATGTTTATGATCCAAAATTGTGTTTTTGAAATGAATATTAAGTTTGTGGCAATTAGTAATTAATCACATGATAAATTAAAATTAGCTAAATAATTTCCATTTTGCACATTTTTTTTTGAAGGGTAAGTTTGTTGACAGACTTCATAAGAATCAGAATCAGCCACTGGGAATCATAGTAATCAAAAAAAGTTTCAGTACAGCCCCGCCCCCAATAAAAGCTAAAAAATAAGACATGGGTAGAAATGTGCAGACTGCAGTCATGGGAGACATAATCCATTTTATTTATGGTTTTGTGTATGTGTGATTATTTCCATTTTGTTTGTTTCTGGCTGTGTCTTATTTTTAATTATTACACAGGTCCAATGTGGAGTGCTGTGTACATAATTAGTTTATTAGTCAATTTATTGCGTAGGAAAATTTGTTGTTGTGCAAGGCCTGGTGAATCACCTCTTTTAATTGGAAATCATCCTAATAAATAGATAATAGATTCTGCACTATATAAAGCTGTCTAGTATATAGACTTAAGTCAAACAAGAATTTTGCATAATACTTTCATTTATGGTTAAACATGCTGAATTTGGCCACTTTGCCCTAGTATATAACAAGCAATATGATGCTTTAAGTGGATATGTGCTCTCCCCCCCCCCACTCCCACTGCTCTTGTGGTCCAGTTGGTGGATGAGAGTCCATCTAAGTGCTATGGTGAAGTGATGCATGGTAAATGTAGCTGAAACACAACCAGGTCACAAAGGAGGCAGGAACAACAGGGCTGATGAGGCAGGATGAGAAGACAGAAAGGAATGCTTCTGGACATTTTTTTTAAAAGCCCCATCCAGTCTTGTTCTGCCATCTTCTACATCACACACATTCCTTCTCTCAGAGATGTCTTTCCTCCCCGGATGCAAAACAACTACAGCACAATGAAGAGGAAAGCGACTGTTGACTCCCCTAATACTAATTTGTATATTGTGCTTTTGCAGAAGCAAAAACTCTTACACGCATCAATCCTGTATATATTCAACTATCCAAGTAGCTGCTTAAAAAAAGAAAAATGGCTGAATTAAACATCGAAGGCTTTGGGGCCCATAACCCATTTTGGTCCACTGAAAGTGGAGCATAATCCTGGGGCTACAAACAAGTATGCATATGCTGGCACAATGCTGATGATGCTCCATTCAGTCTAGGTGCAGATTTAACAGGTTTTTTTTTTTAACTGAAGGATGCAATAAATTAATCAATTGGCTTTATTTACCTGCACAAATATTATGAAAATGCCAAGCAAAAGGATCTCATTAAAGTAAAATGAGTTGCATGTCTGAAAAATTGACTCTTTTAGCTAGAGATCTTTAAGCTTACAATAATACTTTTGGTAAGAGAAGAGCGTCAGAGTATTTTAGAGTTTGTGTAAGATTTTGTGGGGATGACAAGCTATGACTAAACAGATCTGAAATTAGTCAACCAAGATATTGACAATGTTGAACTTTATGCCATTTTCCAAAGAATTACAAAAAATATATATATACTGTGTGGTAGAAGGGCAGAAAGGAAATAAATTTTATAGAGAATTATAATTCCTAGTCCTGAAAGTTGTGAACAAATTCAAAATGCTCAAAACTCGATTTTAGTCCGATTTATCTTTTTGTAAAATTATATTTTGAATACTTCAATTATTTTTTTTATTTAAGAAAAAGCCAGGCAGCTAATCTATTTTATTTACTGGTAATTTAAGTCACAAATTTATGCACAAACATTTTTTTTGTTCAAATAAACTTATAAAGTATGATACAGTATGGAACCTTATAGAAGTGTTTTAAATAAACAACTGCCTTACACTGCCTTTTGCTCTACTAGGTTTGCCACAAAGATTGCTACTGTGTGGCAAACTGAATGGGAAACTAGGTAAAGCACATTGAAAAACTTAAAAGTTAAAAAGCTACTGTGTAGCTTATAAAGCATGGACAAAATAGCATGTTGAAGTACCAATGCTCAGCAAGCTACTTCAAAATAATTAGAAAAACAGTTAATTAATACTGATCTCCAACTCTTACGATCACCAGATAGAAAAATCTAAAAAAAAGTTAATGCATTTTTTTAGTAAGCATCACACATTTTAGTCACACACAAACACTTTAACATCCCATCATTACCCTCTCAATCTGCAAAGAATATTTTCAATGTAGTATTGAATTTAAACCAAGTGAGGTTTCTTCGCCCCCTCTCAAAACTCGATTCAAGTATAGGTGTTTAATATCTGACCAAATGCATCAGTAGTATCTGCTATTAGAGTGAATTAATCTGCTTTCAATTGTAAACTTTATTGTTCTTCCACATTGATGTCTTATCTTGGACCTTGAACTCTTGTACTTAGTCTTCTGTTGGCACAGTGGATAGAGTAGTTGTCTTGCAATTCAAAAGTTGTGATTCCATTCCAGCTTCCTCCTTTCACGTGTCTGTTCCCATTGGCTGGGCATGCAATGCTCATTTGCTTATTGATCTACACATCTGTGTGAATTCATAAATGGGTGAATGTGGCACCAACGTAAAGCGTTTTGAGTGGTTGACAAGACTCAATTTACTACTGTCTGTTACTTTAACAGAGCCAGTAATAACTGTTCATTTTCTGTTAAGCTGCTACTGTAAGCCCGTTATTCATTGAAGTCAGCAATCTTTCTAATCTAATGTAGCTTGGTATATAAATTTTTAGGCAGAGAGGTGTCGTGAGGTGTGAAGAGGTTTGTATCACGTTGGAGTAATTGTGATATTTAGACAATACCTGCATGAGATGGCTGAGTACATGTGCTTAGAACCGGTACGGCTGTACCTGATATTTTAAGTAATAAATTTACTGCTACACACCTACTGTCAGTTACTGTTATGCTGTGAGTCAATAACAGAATTTGACACTGATGCTAACCAATAAAAATTCATTAAATAAAAGGTCAAAATAGGGTTTAATGATTTCAACTGTATGGGGATGTTTTTTCATGAAATTTATATAAATAAAAAATTTAGAGAAAAACTATTGTCATTATTCAACCCAACGCAGCTTTTGTCAAGCTAAACACACTATTATTAAGACAGCCCATTAACGCTGATTTTTGTCTCGCAAAACCAATATTTTGCAATTTGTTTGCACATCTAATTTTCATTGAGGGGAAAAAAATGTAACAATCAGAAACACCTTTTCAAAATGCCAGATTATCAAAAATTATGTCATATCAGCCAATTCCTACACAGCACAAAAACAGTTAAGACATTTTTAACACGTTTCCACATTTATATTTTCCTCAACT
The DNA here is from genome assembly GCF_003331165.1 of Xiphophorus hellerii. Classification (NCBI taxonomy): domain Eukaryota; kingdom Metazoa; phylum Chordata; class Actinopteri; order Cyprinodontiformes; family Poeciliidae; genus Xiphophorus; species Xiphophorus hellerii. The sequence continues at coordinate 138,378 of NW_022587653.1, read as the reverse complement.
CCTATTCATTTGAACTTACAATGTGATCAGACCTTCGCAAGGTAAACTTCAGAGATCAAACTGCGACAGCACGCAAGGCAGTAAACACTGCAGAGGCGCCAGTGATGTGATTGGTGCGCGCTGCCTGTTTAATGCATCAACTATAAAATCTATAAACCCATGTTTCTTTCAGGAATAATTCCGCCCCGCCAGTAAAATTCTCACAGCAGCAGAGATGCTTGCAGTGTATCTTACTAAAAAATTAATTTAATGACTTAATTTTTTATAAAAGTAAAAACAAGCAAAGCTTAGCCTGGCGGGGGAGGAAATAAAGCCATGAGGCCGGCCAGGCTTATAATACGCTGGGGGAAACTCTGTTTACCTTTAATGCCATTACTGGACGCAATAGTACCACCAGTTAGCAGGACATGCAGAATCTAAATTTTATTTATTTAATTTAAAAACATTTGAAAAATGTAAATATTGCCATTGGTGCCTTGGGCTTCCGCCTGTTGTCAAGCAAGAGATTGTGCAGGTCTTCTGATGTGGGATTCTGTTTAGTCATGAAAACTTCATATTTTTCAAGCAGATGACAACGCGCAAAGCTTTCTTACTTCGGTGAAAACACAAATCTGTTTCGACAAATGCATGGTTAGAAGGGACTAAATAATGGTGGATAAAATGACTCCAACGAAATTGGAGCCATTTTAAAATGACTCCAACTTCACACAATTTCAATGGTTAACAAAACAAAAATCTATCTAACACAGCTTCATTGTGTTTAACAGAGGCTTTCTTTGATCATTCCAAATTCATTCACAAGACATTTTACTCTAAACCGAATTCTATTTGGTTTATTTTTCAAAAGATTGTTACATATCACACACCAAGAACTTCTTCATTGTAAAAGACCTTAGTCAATTAAAAATAAACCTGCAATGTAAACATGATGCCAGTTAAAAGGTTTACACAACAATTGTCATATTTGCAGACTGACATCTTTTCAGATTGAAGTTATTTTAAGATAACAGAAATTTGCTTTCGTTCTGGCCCTGACTGACTAGTGGTAACCTCAGACTAATCAGTTTTATTAAAGTAAATATGACTACAGACATCTATTCTAGTCATTTAAGCAAAGATTGACTGTTCACAAACTCCAAGCAGCACCTTTTATATGCTGTAACTATCCTTTATATTTATGTTAACATTTAATTGTCCATATTTTGCATGTCTGGTTGCTTTCTCTGTGCATCGTTTCAGATGGGCAACATATCAATGGGACTGACGGTACAGTAAAATTGATTAGCAAAACATTCCATGATGCTGTAGGCCTTGCATTGTGAACAGCTTCCAACAGGCAAAAACAGTTACATGAAAGCCATCTGATCATTTAATTTTGATATAATAAAACCAAAATGTCACTAGAAAATTTTAGACATGAATCTAGTTTATTTTAGTAGGTATTTTTGCTCAATTCTGGATGACTCTCGATTGGAAACAACAATATATGACTTGTGCTTGGATTCACTGCATAACTGCTCTTTTTAAATGAAAGTCAGCTAGACAAAAAAAGAAAAACTCAGGCTAGCCTAAAGCTAAATGCATGACTTTATTTAAAACAGAAAAAAACACTTCTTTGAATGCATTAACAAACATACCCCTCCCATTTTTATCCCCAAGCCTGCTAGATAGGAACACGAGTGTGTGAAGAGTCACATGACAGCAGCCCCACTCTTTTGCCCAAATGAGTGTGGCCTGCAATGCTTTAAAGAGGAAGAAAACTCACTTGCACCATTATCCTTGTTATCCTGGGATTCAAGTTTGGTCGCATTTTCCTTGTGGCAGTCAAATGCAAGGGCTTGAATGTAAATAGACAGCGAGACAGTAACCATTCAAACCAGAATGGGCACTGAAGTGTACATGCAAAGTACTGCCAGGACTAGTGATGAGCCTACAACAGGGTTACAGTATCTGAGCGGTGACAAGGTTGTATTTGGGTCTCTAAGCAGCTCTGGTGCCAGCTACTTTGACTATTCAAAACAGAGGCCTTGGCTTTCTGGCAAGTGGTGACAAGCAACACATAACAGAAGCTACAGTAAAACTACACACAAATCAAGATAGAGGGACTTGTTTTGACAGAATTTCTGCTAAAAGTTTTAATCTTTGGATGAGTTCATTTTCAAAGCAGCAGATTCAGAATCACTAGTTATACATTACTGTAAATAGTACATATTTTAAAGGGAGACCAACCAATGGCTCTTTCACCTAGAAAACAAGATTAAAGGCATTTGACCCTCTGTCAAGACGGGATTCAAACCATTTCTGACAAAAGGCAGCTTAAATACTTTTGGCTATATTTTGTTCTAAGATATTAATTTATTCTAGACATGCAGAATCTGTGGTGGTGGGGTGCACATATAGGATTGACAGAATCTCTTTTGCAGCACAAAAATGAAATGACTTGTTGATGCAGCAATACAATTGTTAAAAAGAGAAAACAAAAACAAAATGAAACCATAGGACGACGATACCGTGTTTGCTGCAGTATTCATCTTTGTGGACCTGCAACATTCCTAATCATGCCTGATTCACTCAAGTTATGTCTTTCATGTAATCATTCCGGTTTTCAACACCGATTTAAAGGCAGGTACAGTCTGAAACAAAGAGATTTCATGGTGTACGATACTACCCACAATCCTTCGCGACAAGGAAGTAAACTGGACTGAAATAAATGTTTATATTTTTTTCCCCCCAAACTCGCAGCTCTGACAAGAAACATCCTTTCACTTGTTAGAACAAGTGAGGCTTGTATGTTAAGTTTGAGGCTTTTTTCATTTAGATTTAAACTAAGTAATGTAAAGTAGCAACAGCAGACCAGCAAAACTCAATTTTAGGCAAGGAGGCCCAAAACCAAAGAGGCCCAAAACCGAGGCTCCAACAGGTGAGAAAAAACAGCAAAGTACCTTAAATGCACCAAAGTTTACATGTATAGAAGTCAAAGTGGTGTGCTCAGTGCATTGGAGACAAAGTCCAACTTATCAAGATTTACAACTTGAATTTAAGTTAGTTTAAACGTACTGCAAACTACAAGACCTTGCTCATTTTTGGTAATTGTTTTTGTAAAAAGAATATTTGAGGTCAGTTGTAAGAACAGTGAGAATCCCATTTATTGTTCAGGTTCAACATCTGTTGCTGCAATAAGACAGATTATATTTGCACTTGATTACCAAAAACTTGCATGGATAGTTTGTTCTCAACCAGTAGGGCCCAGGCCTCGACAAGAGATGGCTGCCTATGTTGCCCTTTGGGAAAAAATTATTAATCTACCTACGTACAAAACAGCAAATTATAAAACAACAAATGGTGAGCAACCTACTTTTGTCGTCTACATTTCCATTAAATTTAATTTCATAAATCCAGCGCAAATTGTGAAGTTGCACTAAGAATTTGTTTTTTATGGTGCAACTACATAGTGACTCTGGTCTAACCAATGATTAGAAATCATTGATGAAATCAAGTTCGACAGATTCTAGACATTTCAAAATGAATGAACCAAAAAAAAATTACTGCAAGGATATGGCATTTTATTAAAAAGTGCTTGTTTCGTGCTTTTCTACCATAAAATGACATCTATTTCCAGAGAGTTTTCCTATAAACACTTTCTAAATAAAAAAAACAACCCAAAAAAACCTGCCAAGTGTTGTGACAAAATAAAAGTAAAAAAAAAAAAAGCCTAGATTTTAACAACCTGCCCAGAACTGTTTTTTTTTCCAGCCCAACATGTTCAAAAGAATTGAACCCTGCCCAATCTGGCAACATTGAATCCTGTCCAGACATAGCTAAAACCTAGTCGGATATAGCGTCAACACAATATCAACATGTACTATTCTCAAATTGCCAAATATTGTTTGGCATGGAATAATCATTAGCTAATATATTCCAAGAGTTAACTAGCATTTTGCAAGCTAATGTAATATTTAGCCAGCAGATGTAATTTCCATTACCAGACACAAATACCATTGCCCAAAATACTAAAGGTCACAAGATTGTAGCGGACAAGGAGAGGAAAGAAGAAAATGTGCATATCGCCACTGATAGTCATAGCAATATTTACCAATATTAACAAGGGTGCAAGATTTTCTAACATTGTGCAGCTTTACTGTGATGCACTCAAAGGAAGGTTCTCCTCAGACTGCTTTTAGTATAGGCAATGGACAGCTGTGACTGAATTGGTCAAGCAGTCTGAACCTGATCAGACCTGGGACACATAGAAGGAAATTTTGAGAATACCCCTCAGGCAGGAAGTTACCTAGATGGCTTTTGGTAAAAAAAAAAAACAAAAAAAAAACAAAAACAAAACAAACCCCTAAACAGACCACTGGGTGAAGTAAATGCATCTTTTTGCATGTGAAGTGGAAAACAAATAATTGATCACTCAGGACCGATTTCAACGCCATGTTGTTCATTGTTGTTATGCTGGTTACAATTGCGAAGTCCAGACCTGAACAGGGCCTCTGCCCCAATGCTCATCCTAGCCATTTATGATTGTACCATCTGTACAAGCAAGAGAGACCAGAAATGCTGCCAAGTGCAAAGGTCATTTATTATTCTCTACCAGAGATATAACATTTTGAACTGCTAGTGTTTAAAAATAAATCCCAGCACATTGGCTTCATCATGTCTAATTGGAGGATGACAAAGGCCAGCTTTTCTAAAGGACAGAATCCCACGGTGTTCTTAAAACACAAACTGCTAGTTTTTCCCTTTCTATTAGTTTTACTTAAATTCTGCCTTTTACTATAACAATTGCATAATTGTATTTAAATATACACCGTTTGGCTTATCCTTGGTAATAAACACATTTTAACATCTTAGAACATTTGTTTATATTATAAAGATCAGCATAGTATTAAGTTAGTGCAACATAAAAAAAACATACGTAACACTTCCTGGCAACTTGTTTGATCTATTGTAGCAATAGAAACTATTCTAGTCATGAATTATAAATTAGTTATGTTCCTGATAGAGAAATCAAACAAAATTAAATCACTAAGCTAATTTTTGGGAATTCAAAAAACTCACTTTAATTACAAACTTCTGGAAATAAAATACTAGCACAAGGGAAACCAACGCACAGTGGGCATAATGCAAATACTTAGCAAGACAATATACCATAATACTATGAGTAAAAGTTCTAATAACCATATGCTTTGGGAATGTTTGTACTCTACTGCTTCAGGTTAACAGCAAACATAAGCTGCATATCCTCTGGTCCAAAAGTCAGATTTCCCACTCGCAAAATCAGAAAATTTTTCGAACTCCTACTTCACAGCTCCTCGCATCAACAATAGCAAGCTGCGGTGGAAATACGTTTACTTTACAACACTTGCATGCATCTGAAATCACTGCTACATGTAGAGCCTGAAACTTGAAACTGACTAAATTAAAAGTGGTGTTTACATGTGGAAAGTATAGCTTAAAATATACTTTATTTGTAAGAATACAAACAATGGCTACTTGCGTGTCACCATTTTGGAATCCAACTTCAACTATTTTAACTGGAATGCAGTCAATTGGGTGTGATGTCATTCACAGCTCCGAGGTAAATGGTATTTATCCAGAAACCTATAAGCTTATATCGATTTAATTTTCTTTAAACAACAAAATTTTAACAAAAACTTTTTCTTCTGGCTGCCAGCTGCCATTTTGACAATGGAAAAAAGGTTATGGCCAAAGTTTGAACACCTTACGACTTCTTTGCCTAAAGAACCTTTTCTTTCTGCATTGGCGTCAGCAAATACACAACCGGCAAATTATAATTAGTGTAAGTGTATTTCAGTCCTGGTTTTAAAGTGAAAAATATTCCTTGGTATGACTGAAAGCTAGATTCCATGTCAGCATTTAATTAAAAATACTTGAACTTAAAAAGGCTATAAAAAGAAGGTGATTACAGAAGAAAGAAATACAGTCATTTGGCTAAATCTCCAAGGGGTGAAATGTCACCATTACAAAAGTTAAGAGAATTTGCTTTAAACATTCTTTCAACATTTTTATTTTTATTTGAAGCTGGATGAGGTGGACAACAAACCATCACCTGTTACAACAGCAAATAATTCACGAGAATTGATGCATCACCTACAAGTTGGAGCTGGAATATGAACATACTCAACTAACACTGAGCATCACAGTCGTTAAATGGATAATACTCACAGTTCAGTGAAAGTATTTCCAATAAAAATCATCAAAACTGTGCCAGTCCATTTTTGGCAAATTAGAAAGTTCTTGGATTTGAATAGACATTTTGAATAGCAAATAAAAAATTTGCTTTACAATAATGCTGCCAATGAAGCAGAAATTTCAAATATTTTTTGTTTTATTAGGCATGGGCATGTAACAAAGTCACCTGTGCCATTCTTTGGAATAAACCTACACCCAACAATAAAAACAAATCAGTAATGGTTGCATATGCTGACCTTATTCGGAATATGACAATGTTTTGGCCATAATTTCGTTCAGGAAGTTCAGTTCAACTGTATCATTCGTGTTTTTACATGATACAATATATCTAAACATTAGTGTTGTATTACATGCATTTGATATTTGAGCTCCTCTGCAAATCTTAATTATGTTCTTTAACACTAAAGTTCTTAAACACGACAGCTAGCTTGTCCTGTGTCTTTTTAGCAATTATTACAAACTGCATAAATGCTAAAAAAAATTCAAAGACATGCTCATCAATAATAGAATTAGAACATGTCATTTAAATTAATTTCATTTAACTACAACCAATATAGTTCTGTGGCAAAAGAAAGATCAGCAGCTGAGGTATCTTTTGTTACTGTAGTACGTCAGGAAATATCTGCTGGTAACTGTAGTTTTGGTGAAGCAACTTTTCTAACCAGAAGCTAACCAAAATGGTATCAGCAAGGAAGAAAACAATGTGCAATATTCATTTTTGGAAAATTATGTTTCAGTATCAAATGTAATTAGCACATACTAAACTAAAATCATGTTAGTAAAGTCTAAGAGTTTGTATGTTTAGAATGAAGAAAAATGTCTTATTGACTAGCTATGGTTGTAGATAGCTCTGTCAATAAGTACAACAATTTTATTTAAAAAAGGTAAAATATTCTTTTACAGAAAATGTTTTCATTGTTAAGATCTTGGAGAACATACTTTCACTTTTACCATCATGGGATGGAGTGACTATGGAGTCACATCAGGTGTGAGATGATTAAAAGATTGTTCTCTTTTAATGAACAAGCAAGGGCCACTTCAAAGAAGCATGAAATGTTTGAGGGATTTTTTAAAACCCGGTTTTAAACCAGTTTGTTTATTATATCTCTGACATAAAATTAACACACGACAACTGTGAGGCAGCTTTGAAATGGGAATTTAAGTGCAGCACTTCAATTGACTTGATATCCATTCTTATAAAAGGGTAAACATCACATGCACTATGTCTTTTTTATGCACAGCTGTTCCTATATAAAAACCACAAGAAAAAAATGGAAAGTGACCAATTTTTGAATGACAGGATATGAAGATTAGTAAGCAAGTTTACCTCCAATGTCTAGGAATAAACATTTTCAAACGTGAATGCATGTATAAAGAAAAATTAAAAAAACATGATAATCTGGGAAGGAGGTGGTGACAGTGAGCTTGGTTTTAAACAGAGACAGAAGTTTCAAAACATACCTTAAATACATTACACTATTTTCAGTGTTAATAGTGCAAAATGACAATATGTGTAATTAAAACACCTACATATGTGTGAAATAGTTAGTGTTTAAATCATTAGCTGATAGTGCAATTTTTTTTTAACCTTTAATAGTAGACAATTAAAATGAGCACCATGTGAGCGAGAAGAGAAAATCAGCACTATTACAGAAAAAGCCACATAATCCTGATGGGTAAAAGTCAGAAAATAAGAATGTAATCCCTTAACATCCTGCAATCTGCAGATTAAAAAATAAAACAGACAAGCTGATGATCCTTACTGTAAAAAAAAAAAAAAGGTTGTCTAATCTGGTTATAATCACATGGTCATAAACCTGTGACACTTATGGCAAAAACTAGGCATGTTTTTTCCTTTTAAAGAATGGTAAACTCAGAGCCCCAACACAGCACAGATGCAGAGCAGATGTACTTAGTGTTGATCTGTGGGTTACTTTCAGGTCACACTAACCAATTTGAACTGAACAGACCAAACATTCACAACAGGTTCTATTACCAGATGTTATAGAACAGATCAACATGTTAATATAATATTCAATAAGCACATGTAATAATACAACTAGAACAGAAACCATATTTAACATGACACAGTATAATTAGGGATTTAAGATTAAGCAGGAAAACAGTAAATTTAACATGGATATCTGTTGAAATATGTCATTTTAACCTACATGCGTGATAGCAAAACTTTGAGATTAAGAAAAGGGTCAATTTGATATCAATGTATATTAGCAGGTGAGAAAATAGAAATAGGTGGAACATTTTTTTTCCCTTAAAAGCAAAACTCAGCAAGTTTAACAGTGATTTGATACATTTTCCCTCCCCTTAAATTCACAGTACAGTCAAAGAACAATTGATTGCATGGATATATAGTCATATGCAAGTCTAAATGAATAAAATATCGGTTAAAATCTTTAATTAATGGGCATTTAGAATACTAATATCTATTTTAGTTACAAGTTTTCATTCAATTCTTATTCAGTCAAGATGTGACTGAACAAGAATTCTTCGCTTATGCTATCATATATCAGTCGTATGCATGATAGGATAATCCAGCGGCAGAAAAAAAAAACGAAAAAAAAAATATTAAATACACATTTTGTACGTTTATCTAATACGAAAAAAATCAGACGCCTGTAGCACGCCAAGCCTGAATCCATCCGCTGCTCGGCAGCTGCCTCTCTCTGTCTGAGAAAAAGCGGTGATGAAAAAGGCTTTGAACGCCATCTTGTTCATTGCAGCTGCTTGGGCCCTGAATACAGGAACCCATTCATTCGAGGAGGCGGAGGGAGGGGGCACACTGGCAAAATGAATTCATCTTTGTGAACCAGTAAATGCGACTAGTTTACTCTTTGGAGTAAACTAGCCATTTCCCAAACAACTAGTAATCCACTGTAGGCAAGGGATATTCTTTGGGTGGATCCGGTCACCGGTAAATAACTTGGTAAAAGCGGCAAGCTCAGTGCATTTTTTTTTCCCTCGGCGCTCAGCGTGGCTTCCTGTGACAACTCGATGTTAAGCCCACTTTCGAAACACCCGACTCTGAACTTAAACATTCAGTGCTGTTTGTTCGGTCTAAAACCCTGATGATGCCCGCCTCTGAGACGTCTGAGACTCCATGCTACATCGTGGTGCCCATTCTTAAGGCTAGGTCTTAAAGCGGGCTGGGGCTGCGCGGCCCAACGGGGGCATGATTACCGTAGCTGCTAACAACCTGACCTGCTACAAACCCGTGATCAAGATAAACAGATTGACAAAATCCAATTAGACAATCTTGTTTCCCATCATTTAAAGAAGTTCAGATTAAGGTCGAATAGTACGTTGGCGAACTTAAAACTGCTCTCAAAAACACACAAAAGTAAAATGGCTATCGTCTCCAACAGGTCA